>NW_008752186.1:0-48258 GCF_000715545.1 Opisthorchis viverrini | reverse complement strand
TGATGATGATGATGATGATGATGATGATGATGATGACGATGATGATGATGATGATGATGATGATGAAATATGCACGCTATGGAAGCACTAGGGGACAGTGATTCTCCGGAGGAAGGTGTTCACGACAATTTTTGTGGATGGAAAACTGAAACAAAGCTCATGAGCCAAAGCCTAATAAGCAAGGTTGTACATCACCAATACTTACATATGAATCAATCAAACTGACAGACACCGTATACTACAACGGTCGTTTAACTGACCTTCCCATTGCTTTACGGTCGCTTCTGCTTTCGCAACTCTGGTGACTTGGAAGTCACTATTACTGACTTCTGGGCTTGGTATTATTCTAAGCTGTCGGCATCAAAGGTTTCTGATTGAGTGGTTACCCGTTGATAGTCTCATCTGTGTGGTTCTTTTGCAAGAGAGGGAGTGTGTGTTTCTTGAAGCGCCCAAGATAGGTGAAATGATCACACTCTATAGGTTGCGCTGACTTGACCACATGCTCCATATGCCAGTTGTCCGACCCCCCGCACAACCACGCTAAATGAGCCAGATGAGGTGAACTAATTAGTTGGCGCTGAAGTATGAAAGCCATCACTAGCAAACTCGCCTGCGCTCGTAATTGCCGTCTTTCTGCGCGGGAACCCTGAGACGGGACACGTAAATTGTAATAGACATTGTCAGACATGGCCCGGTGGCGCCCTTAATTGCCCTCGTGCATGCAAGCCATAGGCCTAATTGCATAGCTCACCAATCTCCCCAATCAGAGGTTCACTGACAACCATGTATTTACAGATTAATTATATCAGCTCCCACCTACAATCCACAGCCATTTACCATACCTCCCCAAATAATTGGTGAGTAGAACTGCGGCTGCTGTAACCACTATGCGGGAAGTACGTGGTTCTACAGCTGATGTCAATGGTGTTGATGACGATTGAGTGACTCAGCGTAGTAAATTGTACTTCATCATCTGATAGGTACACTCATTTGCCTACCAATTTTGTTTGCACTGGAGACTCGCCTGAAACCGAGCTGAGTAACCTCTTTTCTGAAAAGTTATTCCGTCATGTTTTGAAAAGAAGCATAAAAATAAGAGCAAGAGAGGGAGAAAGTGAGAAAGAGAGCGGGCGATTCCGAGACACCAGCCTAGTCATTACATTTAAGCCGGCATCTTCGGCAGATTTTGGCCGATGATGCAACTATTTTGAACTTCTTCGGATTCGGGAGTCGAGTGGCACAACGGTTTCTTGGTTCTCACTCAATCGGCTATGAACTGAATCAATGCTCACATAAAAGTTGTCTGCAGCAGAACGACCTAAATTCCACAATCGCTAGCGTTGAGTCAATGAGGGTGCTCTAACCTTGTGTACTGTGCTCGGATTGTGTGCCTTCTTTGGGATATGCAGAATACTTCTGCTGGTACCGTCTAGATTCGGCGTAGCAGATTCCTGTGATCTAACTGCTGGGGGTGCAAACGTTTAGAATAATAGGGTACGTAGGGTAGCACAGTTTTAAATGTGAGCCTAAAGGGAGGGACACGATTAATTACCATCATTTAGTCTCTTTTATTTGCTCGACCGACGCACCTATGGCGCGGGTAGGATGAAGGGTAGTCATTGAGCGATATGAGAGGAAATTAAGGTATAACACGGAGGTGCGGCTAAATGCATCGGCAATAGCATAATTCCTCCTGGTCATCTCATGTTTGCATTCGTCATAGGATTATCTGAACAGTCGTATATTTGTACATTGGTCGACCTGCCAGATGTCTTGTCACAGTTGAATGTCAGTTAATTTCAGTACCGATGAAGGTAGTCCGACCATTGCATCGCATCGCACCCCACCAAGTCCCAGTTCTTCACCGACGTTATTTAGTCTGTAAGTTTAGTGGACCCATAAGGTTGCAACAGGTGGCCTCTCATCCTACTGCTTCCGTTCGGTAAATCAAGTGTCTCGTTGTACGTAGCAAAAATCTTACGTCGTTCCTTTACATTTAGCTTTTCAGGATTAAGATGTTCCGGTGAATGTGGTACTCTATTCTTAGGCCATACATTTTTTTGAGTTTGTAGCAAGTCTTTAGAATGTCTGAGTTACTCTGTCTGATTCATCTGCATTTCCCTTCGTAACTTTTTTCCACCACAGAACTTACCGAATAAACGTGGTCTCAGAGTAACTTTGAAGAAAAAGCGGTTGTTTACGGTATCCACGGTAAGTTTCGCACTTATAGTTGACACAGTTCTTCATAGTTGAAACGAATCATGGATTGTCAGGGGATGTTGGATACTCCGGTCTTTTGCGTCCTCATTCCAATAACGCCGGATGTTCCAGTGCATTTGGCTAAGCGACTACTACAGAAGGCTGATCCTGATGCTGAAATCTCGGAGAAGGGAGAAGAAAATCTTCAGCGCGTAGTGCACATCAGATCCCCGTTATTGGACAAGCATTTTGCTCTGGTTAGTGCAAAGCCTGATGATGTGTTTGCATGCATCGACCTGATCAACTTGGCGGATTCGGTAGTGATGCTGGTTCCCAGTGACTCAACGGAGTTGGATTCAAAGACAGAGTCGTTTCTGACGGCACTTTATGCACAAGGACTTGGAAATGTGTCTTTTGCGGTCATGTCGTCCAGTTTTAACGAAAAAGCGATCAAGCACAACTTGCTGGTAATTTGCAGTTTTTCTTACTGAGGTTTGGCTGTTTGAAATCTTTTATTAAATTGGGTGATCTCTGGGTCCGTCATCGCACGACTGCCGAAGCCTTTGGGGAATAAAAGTATAATCCGCCGAAATTTTGATTGAGATTTAGAATGGCGCTCTAGCAACCACGATTTGTTTCTTCACGTCCTCTGTTACCCATGGAAAGTGGTTCAGGAATTTCAGCATTAGAACTCTCGAAAATCATTCTCTCGAAATTCTGGACGATCTGTCGAAGTGTAGGTTGGTCGGATGTTCTAATTGACTGTCAATCAGGCGGCAGGGGATCCGTTCATCAAGATTGACACTTGGCTTGCAAACGTTTCGTCACGTACATGGGTATGTCGTGAGTGTGTGGCTGCGTGGGTGTTCCAATCAGCACGGTAAATGAAGCCAGATACCAAGCTCATGGAACAGATCAACTGCGACTACAACCAAACACACCACCAATTGCAGTCTCGTATAATTAAGGAACTTGAACTTTCTTGCTCACGGAGACCACCAGAGGTCACTAAGATGGTTAATTCCAAGCACCTTCAAATGCATGATCATGGTATGTAAACTGGGAAATTTGAGTACATTCAGCAGAGCCTGTGGACCCACGTAATCTTCGAGCATATCTTTTAGCACTTTGAACAATGTCATCAGCACTTTCGCACTGAATGGGGGAATTGGAGGTAGATACGCACAAAGAAGTAAAAACGGAGGACACCAGCATGTTGGGAGTGTTTTGGTGTTTTATCCTTGTTAGGTTGTGAAGTGAACCTGGCTCGCTTGAAGGCATCAGATGATACCTGTCTCCGAAGCTGAAACAGCTGTCGCATTATTGAGATCTAGGAAGAACAACCGAATCACCCTGTTGTTACGATCACTTGTACCAAGCGGCAGTATCCAACCTTGAACACGATCTTGGATAGGAGTAATCAGGTATCAGGTAGTCAGGTAGAGACTTAATAGAAACTGGTGTAATCCCCTACAAGACCTAACAATTAGCCATCGTCTCATTGATGGGACAAAACGGTTACCTGCTAGAAATGGAGGCCAGCATATAATTCCTGTAACATCGATGACAGGAGATCAGCAACAATCGCTTTTCCCGCCTTGTGTTTGACTCATTACTTGTGTACTTTATCATTCACAATGTATGCAGTATGACTAGACTGTTCGAAGCAAACAAAGATGATGGTTATCTATGCCAATTAATGCGCCATGGAGTCCGTCCAATACAGCGTCAATCAAATGGCGTTACCACAATCCTAATTGGGGATACCCTACATCTCATAGCAGTCCAAGTCTCCTTTGGACATATATTTCGTTCAGGTGGTTGATCAATTTTCATAGTTTCGTTACCTTTTCTTCCCTTATCTGACTTCTCTTCCTATGGACTCTTTCTCCCATCCATCGAGGTTGCTTGGGAAACGGTAGCAAAAATACGTAAGCTGTAATATAAGTGATTCAAACAGCACACCACAAAGCATTCAAGTGTTCATCTATTGATAGATTACATTATGGAAAAGTTAGCGATCAGTATTTTTTGGTAAGCACTTTCCTTGAGCATGCCTGAGGTTATTTTAAGAGAAAAACGACCGTGGTTTATCTATGGTTATGTCTTTGGAAAGACGACCAAGCTTACTGATCAGATGAGCCAAGGTAAGGGCACTTATTTACGGCAACCTTGCGGGAATTGTTGACAAGCGCATACCTGGTTGGTTAAGTTGAGCATCAAGTCCTTTTGAGAGGTGTGTATCACCCGGGTAACATAAAGGAGGAACAACAAAGTAAAATTACTGGCAACTATACGAATAGACCGGTCCAACTGGGCTTCAGTGTTTTGGGAAAAATAAACGAACGACCACCAATCAGAAGTGTATGTAGCTTCATGAGGGGAAAGGGTTTGGTAGCTAAAATCGCAGTTATACTTCAGTAGTCTGATCTTGGGGGCATGGTATCAACGCGCGGAATAGGTTATTTTCGGCTGCACAATTGATGATTTTGGTGTTCGAATGCCCATTTTCGTAAGGCGTCCGAAAACCGAAGTTTTGGCGTCAGTCTTGTCACTACGACCAGTGTTCTGTTACGTGTATATCAAATTGCGGTCTGCTCGCGAGGTTCTAGCCAATCTTTTCATTGCTTTATTCATGGGGCTACCTTCATCCTCATAAATTACCGGGTCCGAGACCCGTGAAGGAACGTTTCGTTTTCTTTATCTGTTCCATTACTAAGACTAGAATCGTGATACATATTTCACGTACTCAGATTTCTATCTGGATATTTCTGACTTCACTTCACTAACTCCGCGTTTCTATTACATACATGCATTCATGCATACTGTTTCCTACATGCCTGCTTCTTAGTCTCGTTTTCCGGTACCAGAGAACGTGATCTATCCGCTCAACACTCCCGATCACGCGCTCAATCTTTTACGCCATATCGGTGTTCTGAAAAAGAAATCACGGATCCAAGAGAATGGAACACATTCGTCTAGTCGGTTTCGAGCCAAAATGCTGGTTGATTCCTTAACATTGATGTCCGTGCCAGGTAATTTCTTCAGATATTGTGTGCCAGCTGTATTTCACTTCTGCACAAACACGCTGTTGTAACAACTAAGAAATATTCACTTCCACTGTAATGTGGACAAATCTATGTTAGCAAAATTAAGCTGATATGTGGGCCTGTTTGTCTGTGTATCGCCAAGCTGATGAAAACTGGCGAATAGCCAAGCAGGCAGTGTCCAGTTGTGCGTTCCCAAGAATTGGATAATAATTACCAGAATGTGTTTTTGGATTTGCTTGACTCAGGTAGTTATAATGCCGGCTCCTTTATGTGAATGCAATTCAAGCAGGGGGATTATTCCCTAAGAATCCCATTAATCTTTCTCACTGATTGAGATTTTCACTACCGGCTCTTTTCCGCATTATACGAAGAGAATTTAAATCCTGGGGTGTCAGTTCGACCCGAATTTTCAAGCATTGTGGAATAAGGTGCAATGCGTTTCTTCGCCCACTTGGTACTAGGTGTTGGAGTTGGTTTTAGTTTGTGATTGTCTTTCTGAGAATGAGTGTGTACACAACCAAGCAAACAAGCTCCGGATGCAATTACGGGCACGTGAAATTCACAAGCGTATCAATAATTGATAAAAAGATAATCGTTCAACCTTTCCGGTGCCTAGCTGCCATGCAACCCGAAGGAAGCACAAAGGCTGGGATACTGCCAGGTTGCCCAAGCCTAGACGGGAGAAGTCAAGAGACAGAGGTCGGGTTCGAAGCGCGGACTTTCCGGTCAGTAAATTCGCGCTCCAACCACTTGAGCCATCTCCCCCCACAGACTTATCACCAAATGTGCTTTATGGTGGTCTTACCGTAGAACTGCAAATGTTTCGCGTATCCGGACTTCCTTAGTTCATAGAAGGCCGAATATTCAGTCTTCTACACTTGATCATAACCGATTGGTCCTTGCAACTCAGAACAAACTTCAGCCCATTCTGTCAGTATTTTTTCTCTGACAGCCAACATGTCATTCTATTCCGTCTCAGTGGTTCGTACACTGGTCGCTCTATTCTCCTGACTTATACTTTACGTTTTTATGTTTTAGGGAGCGAGATTGCTTAGTGGTTAGAGCGCGGATTCGCTCACCTGAAAGTCCGTGGTTCGAACCCGACCTCTGCTTCTCGAATTTGTCTAGGGTCTCTATTCTCCTGACTTATACTTTACGTTTTTATGTTTTAGGGAGCGAGATTGCTTAGTGGTTAGAGCGCGGATTCGCTCACCTGAAAGTCCGTGGTTCGAACCCGACCTCTGCTTCTCGAATTCCCTTGTCTAGGGTTGGGCAACTAGTCCTCGTGTTTTCTGGTGGCATTATCTTTTTTCGACTCATCAGTTTGACGTATTCCGATTGTGGGATCATGGGCTATGTGCTCAGCCCATCGCCACTGATCTACCAGATTTTGTTGCTGCTGTTTTGGTCTTTCTGTGCCGCGTGACCGGTTGATGTCAGTGGAGCGAATCCGTACTATAATGATTCCTTCGGTAAGCTGGTGGACACACACATGTAATACTCGGTGAACACCTAGATGACCTATTCTCTATTTGTTTTTATTCCGTCTTTGGGAAGGCGAAACGGTTAGGCCATGCGCTTTGTCCATTCCATACATCTAGTTAGCTCCACTCAGGCTGGATTGTGGTTACGAATAGACGAAAACTATCTATTCGGCCGTATCTTCCGGTCTACGGTCGAATGTCGACGTTGGCCGCTAAAACAGTCGGGGACTAAGGTGCCTTGATCGTGATAAAAACCGGTGCAGTTTCGTTTCGGAAGAACTTCACTAAGATAGGCAGGGAATGCCCGTGATCTAACCACGTTACAATGTTCTTATCTATTACCTTTCAGGCCTGCACGCGGATTCTGAAAACTCCAATTCTATGCAGACGTATCTGAAAGTTCAAGGACTCTTGCGTGGCTCTCCACTGTACTTCGATGATCCAATTGAACAGGTTGCTGACGAAAAAAGGCGCCCCTTTGTCTATTTGACCGGCTGGGGTGATTTTCCACTAGCCAGTGCCAGGTGGATAAATAAAGACACTACGCCACAACAATGGGCCATTGGTCCCCTTGGACAGACTGTTGTGAAGTTGAAAGATAATGTGCTACGTTCGTCCTCCGTGACAAACGGAAGTGGTGGGTTACTGTATTCCTGGAAGCGTTAATTATGTCGTCTACTGAAATCACAATTGTTTTTCATCGATTGCTGGTGATATTCAACTACCTTTGCTTTTCTCCGTTTGTATTTTCCTCCAACTGGAGCGATACAACAAAGTACACCCGGTGTATCGTTCAGTAGTTCCTCTCTGTGTGCTTTTCCAAAGCTCTCTCAAGTTCCGTTAATGGTTTGATTCTTGAACAGTGGCTCCAAATTTTAAGTGATGGTTTGGAACATGATTGATGGGTACAGTTGATTTCGAGAGTTGTAACATAATAGGAGTGGTATAGGGGGTTTGCAGCGACTTAGAGAAATACGGAAACATCGGTTTCCTGCTTCCACTCATTTGCTACAGTAATTTTCACGTCACTGTGCAGCATATGCGGCGACGTGTATTGTCGCAGAAGTGTGACTGAGATAGCACAAATTACGACGTATGTGACTTGTTCACTAGGGGGTCGGGAAGAATTTTAGCTAGCTATGGATTGTGTCTAGCTATTTCCACGTTTCATTCTTTCCAGTATTATTTTCGCAGTGTGTAAGTGGGCAAGATGGTCCAATGGTTAGAGCGCGAATTTACTGGCCGGGTGGTCCGTGATATCCTGGGAGTACTTCAACACTCGTGCTTCCTTCAAGGGGCGTGCCAACTGGGCACCGGAAGTGTGTTACAACTTAACGACTAGTATTACTATTACCATCATTTTCGATCACCGAAAAATGGACACGTGTGACAGGCAGAGCCAGGTGTTGGTTGCGACGGCTTGGCAGGGAAACTGGACAGCTACGTATTGATGGCGGTAGGTTGGAGGCGAATTTATTGACCGGAGGGCCGGGGGCCTCTGCATCTCGACTTCCCCTGTCTAGGCTTAGGCAACATAGTAGTATTCCAGCTCTAGCGATTCCTTTGAGTGGCATGGCGGCCAGGCACAGAAAAGGGTGTTCCAGCTGAACCATTATCCGCTATTTCATCATGACTGCTGACCACTCGCTTGTGACTGGACAAGTCTTCAAACTGGTTGCTTGGAGGTAGTGGATTCGTGAGTGCGCACTGTTAGTTATTGCCAATAGGAATTAAACAACTGTGGAGTGCTTCCCGGTTTTTCAGCATAGATTGGCTCCAGTTGTTGGACACAATCTCAGTCATATGGGCTTTGGAGGTGCTTCGTACTTCATATTCGCTGTTCATTTGTCAAGCTATACTGTTATTTAGTGGTTGTTATCAGCACCGAACCACAGCCGCCCATAACGTTTCTAGGCAGGCCACGTAGTGACTGGCTGTTGGATACCTAACACTTGACTTTTGGTATATTACAGATTTCATACTCAATACATAACCTGGCACCATCTGATATGTTGTGCGCAGATCTGGCAAGAAGCAGTTTTTTCTTCCTTCCTTTCTTTTAATGTGGAATCAGTCATCCCGGACTGAACACAGGTAATTGTCAGATAAACTGACTTTATTACGACGGTTTTTCTTTCCGTTCGACGCAGAGCTTTTTCCTCCCAGCCCTATGATGTTGTGGACAGTGTATGATATGGCAACGAAGTATAAAAGCACTGAATAGTGGACTGAGTCTGGTCGACAGCTGCCGCCTCTCTGTATGTGGATCTCGGAACTCATCTCATCAGTGGTTAGTGACACTGGCAGAGGTGTTCCAACTGCACAGTCAGTGGTGCGTGTGCATCAAGTTTATAGCCGTCATTACGTGGTTACCCAGTTAATGAACTGTGAATATGCCTTCGTCCCGAAGGCTGGTTTGTCCGTCCAACACTCCCACCTCCCGGTCATGTAGCAGCTGGAACTAATGTGCCTATGGTACACAGTTTATAACTCATAATTTGAATTGAATTGAATATTGAAGTACGTCATATGGCTTTGGGAATAAATAACCCGCCCACGATAGATGACCTGATAACACCCCATAGGTTGCGGTGTATGCCACTTGACTTACTTCCTCGAGTGACCCTTTTTTGCACAACCACACAAAGGTTGGAAACTTGAAATGGGAGGTCGAACAATGATTCGGCAGTGAAGTGCGAAAGTAATTAGCACGAAACTCGGTTGTGCTGGTCATTGCCGTCTCCCCGGATGTGGACCTCGAGATGTGATACGTCAGTGGTTAGAGACATTTCTAGACCCAGCTCACTGGTGCAGTTAATGGTAGACATGCGTCCAAGCTATTGTCTTCAATGCACATGTTTCCCTACCGATCTCACCGATGATTCCACTGATACCTGTGCCGCCGCATCAATTATGTCAGCTGTCGCCTAGTATCGCTGCTATCTACGCTAGCCTCTCCAGACCATCGCCGAACGCAACTGTGAGCTGTATCCAATGTATAGTAAGTACGCGGCTTTTACAGCTGACAATGATGACGCTCAGCTGCAGATCGTGTGTCTGACTTCATTGAATACCTAAATACGAACTGTTCTCAGATTCGGAAAGCCAGCCTACTCAGCCACTTCCAATGTTCGCACACTGAAATATGCACGACAACAAGGGACCTTCCTTCGGATGCTGGATTCCGTCTGTTGTACTTAAACTGACTGCACCTTCATTCTCTTCCAGGTTCAAGCTGCGTCTCCCTGGTGACGGGAATCCCGTGACTCAACTCACAGATGGTTAATGACACTGACAAAGTGCTTACTGGTGGTCGTCCTTCAAAGCTGTTGCCTCAATGCGTAGCTGTTTAGCTCACGACTTAGCTTAACATCCCATTGCCTCCACTGCTCGGCTTTTTGTCCTACATGGTTACACTTTCAGGTGATCGAATGTGTAGCGGCTGGAACTGTGAGGCTGTGTACCCATGGTACACAGTTTATGGGTGGTAAATTGATTTCTTCGATTGATTGTGTTCTTATATAGTGGGCTCTCTGTACACAACCGTTGAACTTGTATTCATATTTACTGAGATCATGTGTGTGTTGGAATTCCAGGGCATGTCAGGCTCTACCATCTATCGCTTAATCCAATAGGATCAGTAATCCTTTGTCTTTTTATTAACAGTTTGTGAAAGCTCCGAAGAGTCGGACTCCGTGATTTTATTGGCTCCCACTGCAACGGACGTTTCTAGAGAAGAATCCGTCCAGGAACATATGGATACTAACTCCGAAGCGGCTGAACTGTCTTCGGAAGGGGATCTGAGTTCCGCTGAAATGTCCGCATATTGTGCTCGATCATTGGCGTCATCCAGAATGTCCTTCTCTAGTTCACAGTTAACAAAGTTCCGAGAAGCTCGTGCAGAGGAACTCTACCCCGATGAGGTGAGTAGGGGTCCGGTGAATTCTCACTGGCTTAGGCACGTATTAACTTCCTTCAGCTGTCACTGACTTTCCAGAGCAAATTTTATCAGCTGTTGTTCTGCTGTTCAGCTTGTTTTTAGCCTGGAGCTAAAATCAAGTCAACCAACACATTGCTGTGTGCATGGTATGGTAAGGTAGGTGAATTCTCTTTGACAGCCTAACACGGAATTCAAATGTACGTAGTCGTCGGATTTCCACCAAGACTTCTTATGAGTGAACATCAAGTTGGACATTTACGGAATTAGAGACTTGCGATAGTGCTAACGACTCTAACCAGGCTCATCGATTTTTGGCAGTCGGTGTTCGGCTTTACTTGAATTTAGTTTGATGTTTACGTACGAAATAAATTTAAGGAAATTGAAAGATTACGCTTCCCTGATAAACGCCCAAGTGGTGAAACCGATAGTGGGTTGTCGGAGACTTATCATCACTCAGGACAACAGGCCACCTTTGCTCTCATACCGAATCCACTTGGATCTGATGCATACTGCATAACAGAAACAAGAATAGAGGATGGAAGCGTAATGACTGATCTGACTGCTCCATCACCCTCATTTGGTTTCAGGCTACGCAATTCTGGTCATCCAGAGGATGTTGCGGCAGAATGAGCAGGGTTGGCATCGTTCTAACTCACCGGGCAGAAGGAACGTTTCTTAACTGGATATCCGTTGGTAGTCACTCTTGCGCGGTTCGTCTGGCGACTTCCATGAAAGAGTTTTACAAGCATGAAGTTGATACTTATCTATCTGTCGTGTCTGTGTACGCCGCAACTAGATGTAGCTCTAGAATCACCAAAGACAACATTTGTGAAGTCTTGATCCCCCGGTTACGGCGGGCTAAAAGCTTTTGGTTTTGGTTGCCGGGGATTTGAATGCACGGATGAACAGACTTGGCAATTGTGAGGTTGTTAGGTGGTTGACTTGGTCGGACTTAGTACGTATAGGCAACAACGAACGTCGGTTTCAGCCGTTTTCTGACCGCAGACTGCTTTTATGCAATGTTAACTTCTAAAATAGCCGGAATCATCCGACTATTTAGCCCCCTATCATCGTGCTAGCAACGGACCCAATTTTATCACATTGCCGTCAGTCACCGATTGATCATAACCCACTGTCGCTCGTTTCGAAACACTCGTATAGGTTCTAACCATGCACTCACCCGGAGTCACTTACGCTTTCCCCGTGTAGAGGGCAGACAACTCGCTTACCAACTGAGATTCTCATAGATCCTGAAGATATAAGAATTTACCAGAGCTCTCTATACTCTGTTCGAACTGCTCCACCGTCGGATGTCAATCCGCACTGGAACGAGATAGCCACATCCTTGCACAATAGCTGCGGGACGTCATTGCCAGCTCCGCTCAAGCAGACTTGGGCAGACAGAACAGCGGAGCTCTTTGAATCTTGAGGCGATATTCGCACTGCTTTCGAACATTATTCAGCGCGGTGAGTAATCAAATGTCACGTGAAATTCAGCATGCACGCCGACAGAGAATTATAATTTAACAGGAAGGCAAAGGAAGTGGAAGAGGCCCAGAAAGCCGAGGCTACCAGAAGATTGTGTCGGTTGGTCCTTGTGAAGGGGCACCAAAAACCGCATGTGAGTGAAACCATCAAGGGTGCTATCTAAAGGTTTCTGTACAGTGATCGGTGTCTGACATGAACGCCTACTCCATCCCTGATCAATTTCGTGGGTGTTGATGTAATCAAACGGACGCGGTAGAGTGGTCAACACCCTACTGTTGAAACAGCTGCTGACGAAGGCTCTGTCCACCTGGAAAATCCAGACAACACCGTCTTCATTTTCGAGGAGGTGAAAAAGGCACGTGTTTTTTGATGAACTGACCCAAGTCATTCCGTCTTTTGGTATGTCCATTCGCTTCACAAATTCCAAGGTCCGGCTCTGGACATGCAGTCGTGGAGCACGTCGGTTACAATCCAAATAGAGATGTTCTTCTAAATATCCTAGAAATCGTATTGTGTCAGATGAGATCGATGCAATAATCGCTAGGGCTCAGTTCGCGTACGCTTGTTGAGATGGTCATGGTGGCAACGCGGCGCATCCCTGAATCTCGAGGAAGGTGTGCAGTGGGCTGCAGTACGGATTGTTCTGTTGTATGGCTGTAAGACCTGGCCTCTACAAACAGCGGAAACGAAACGTCTTCAGGTCTTTGAAAACCATTGTTTTGGAACCATACATTGTGTGATCAGTTGCCGACAATTGGAAAACGAGTGTTCGGGTGTGCAATACTCGTTTGTTTCAGAACTTACGATTTTCCGATCGTGAAGCTTTGTAATTAGTCTTTTACCTTTCGAAACTTCTGCGTACGTCTTCAGAAGCTGCTGCATAACTTTACCTGTTCATGTACAGCACACTACTACTACTACGGTACACTACTCATAAAGTTGCTGAAAATTCTTCGACAGCCAACGATCGGTATCGCTGGGTCCCAGGGGAGTCTCCCGCAAAACCTAATTCGTTTACAAATGAGTGTATTTCGCTAACTTCGTGCAATTTGGGTTGAAGCAGTACATAAGGTTGCAGAAACTCGGAGACTGCGCCTGCTTGGTGAGCCCAAAGGAAACTAGTCGTGGGCTGTCGAAGAATTTTCAGTAACCTTATGAGTGGTGTGTTACTTCTATGCATGCATTGCGATATCTCGGATGTTTTACCAAACTGAAACATGGGATGACCTGATGTAGTGCATTCAGTTGCCTAAGAACACCATAAACGAGAGATTCATCCGGGTTCCAGGTGAGTCACCTGAAGAACCAAATTGTTTTTAAGTGAGTGTATTTCACCTGTCTGCTCTTGATTATGCTAACTAATATGAATCTGGCAAA
This sequence comes from Opisthorchis viverrini, assembly GCF_000715545.1. Taxonomy (NCBI): domain Eukaryota; kingdom Metazoa; phylum Platyhelminthes; class Trematoda; order Opisthorchiida; family Opisthorchiidae; genus Opisthorchis; species Opisthorchis viverrini. Next base: position 34,720 of record NW_008752186.1, on the reverse strand, counting down.
ATTTTGTTCGTGCAGTTTTTATTTTTCGACGTGGGCAATCTAAGAAATATTATACATCCGATTGTTTACCTGTCTAACCGCTTTCTGTGAATTATCACCAAATAATTCCCGACACGATGTTTTCGGATCTGTTGTGTTTTCTATGAAATGCGGTTGGACCGTCACCGTCGCATCTCGTTTTTCAGAATTTTTACCCTAGGGAAGATGAATTTTCTGTCGCACTTAATCGTTTAATGCGACCGAGCAGCTGTTTCTCTACAATATAAATATGCTTTTTGATTACTTACCCTCCGGTTTTCTGGGTCCTAGCTTGCTTGTGAAGCATGTCGAACCTTCACAGTGAACATATTATGCAATATGAGGTGTGGGGGAATGCTGATGTAAGATTTTATGGACTAGTTTGGAGCTGTTACTCGGCTCCACTGCATCTCATTCTGGGTGTCGGGGCTGTACTTCCTTACTGCTGCACATCTGGATTCCACGATGCGTGCATTACGGGAGCTGGCGCATTTAATAGTCACCACCAATGAAACTAATTTCACTGATGCTAAGGCGACGAATGGGTGAAAAGTAGCCTAGAGCTGTCATCCGCTGACGGCACCAAAACATTCGCAATCGAACGACTTCGGCGGAAATTTTACGTGCAATCTCAAGAGCGCGACACGGCATGCCCAGTGACAGTAGACGGAGCACCGGACGGATAATTGTATGTATACAGCATCGCAGTGCTGGCTATGCTACCGTGGATGAAAGTCTTAGTAAGGTTCAGAACTGTATGGGGATATCCCCAATGCCTGCACTTGGTTTATTTCCTACAATGCCTCATGACTCAAGCCGCGTGTGATGCGAATAAGTTTGAGTCGAAGGACCGATATTCCTGACACGAAAGATTTCTCCATAGGAGGCACGTTGGTCGGATTCTATATGATGTATCTGACATCAACAGAGATCCACCAGTGGTTCCGTCGCTATAAGACGTCCAGAGGGAGATAACAACCAATCACGCAGACTTTTACAACCTACGTGGTTATTTACGTCAGGATGAGTGTAGTATTCGATGCACATACTTACCTACCTACGTATTGAAAATTACAGAGGTACGCGGAACTGCGTGCGAAACGTATCCCGGCACTAGTAGCCTTTCGCTGCCGAATCTCCAAGCATCTTCTGCATCTCCCGATCATCGTAGGTGGAGTAACATATGACTGTCTGCTGCACCTCATCACTTTCCTTCATTTTCACTCAATGTAGGATAAGGTTTCGATGCTGGTCACAATCAAGAGCGACAACCTACCACACATTTCACTTTTTGAAAATGCAAGATTTTGCTCCAGTTTTTGGGAGTTGATCTTTTCCGGGCACCTACCTGAAGTAATTGTCTGGCCCCTTCCAGGACGCCTTAGTCGGCTATCTGGGAAAGATATATGGTTAATTCCAGGACGATTCGGCTTTTGTACCTCTGAAAAGTGGATAGCCCGTGCTGTTGCAATGGCTGCAACACTTGAATCTAGCTAAAATACTTCTGCCAAATATTGGTGCTTCAAAGTTGCCACCTATACACTATGCGCTTCTTGACAGTGACTTCGGCGCGCAGAAAAAAGTAATGCACTAAAATGCATTAAATGCTCTCCACTCACCGGCCTTCTCCCGATTGATTGACTACATCAAATTCAGATTTGTTTACTTTGGGGTTCTTCCAATCTATGAGTGGTGGTAGCGTCTCACGTCCCCCAGTATCCGGACGGCAGCAATCATTGGTGACTAAACAAACCGAGCGCAGCAAAACCTAGCTACTTAATTTTCCGAAGTTCAAAAACCTCTTTTTTTTGGCGATTTGCAGATCTCGAATGCATGGTTCTAGGTTGGGACAGATGGTGTCGCGTGCTTGACTCGTCCGTCGAATGTCTAGCCATACGGAAATTAACATGACTGAAAACGCCTCATCATGTCTCTCCAGATTGTGTTGCGATTTGTCTGGCACAAAATGTGTTTTCATTTTTGTGAAAAAGTGTGAACTAGAATCAAGTGGAGTAAGAAGACCGAGGTATTTGTTTTTTCCTCATTTCGAAAAATTTTTTGTTCTGGTTTGCTGGCTGGTGTTGCTGTTCGAACTAATGTAATGGGGCACAGAAGCCGATTAAATCCCGAACACCAAGTTTTGCCTTATCTCTTGTTAGCACCATCACACCCGGTATACATAACCTGAGCATGGAATTCTTAGGAGTGCTACTAAATCCAGGCATAATTAACACAGTCGAACGTGTCAGTGAGCAGACATTCGTGGTCTTCGTAACTATATATATATATATATATATATATGAATAGTTTGCGTCCTGCATGGGATGGCAGTCAAGTGAGTTAAGTCTCAGAACTGCAAGGCAACACTACAAACCTAGACCAAACACCAGTGGGATCTGAATGCTAGCAGCTTCCCCGTTGACTGAATCGTTCGGTTCACGATCGTTTACAATAGTCAGTGTAAGTCTTATACAGCATTATTTGGTGGGTAAGCTTGTCATGGTACACAGTGCGATAGTATGGCCCCCCATCCGATTAAGTATCACATGTGCTTAAGTTTGATAATAATCTGACTGACTCTTTAAAACTTCTCGGCACTGTGCTACGTTCATTTTATTCTCTCAGTTAAGACACGTAAAATAACTCGTGGTTCTCCGGATGAGATCTCACCAAAGATATTGATACTTCGATAATGCCTCGGGAAAATATTTTTTGAAGTACATTGCAGGCTCTTGGTTTCTTCTCTCCTTTATTAGGTCGAGACACCTGTGAACCAACCCGCACGAGAGCGCTTTGCAAAGTACCGCAGCCTTCCCAGTTTTCAAAACAGTATTTGGCCATTTGAGAAGGATGTCCTGCCAAATCAGTACGAAAATATTGCTTGGTATGTTCCTCATTTGTCAGGATGGATCCGGATTGTGTGGTGATAGCATTGGTTGGAGTCACATGCTTCTCATCTTGCTTCAGCTGTACTTAACGTTTGTTTCATGTAACTTCATTTTATGTGTAAGAGCTCTTGCTTGTCACCTTGGGCACGCCATAGTGGTTGGCCAGTTGGGTTTTTATGCTTATCAGCTGTCGATACTGGTTGCGTTCTGGTTCGCTGAACGATCACACTAATTTACTGCCACTTTTTCTACTTTAGTTTTAGAAACTACAATCGCAACCGGAAATCCATCATTCGTTATCTTGGCGAACGCACTCGAGATACGGAATGCAATCGAGGTGTGCGGCCCAAGTGCATCCCTTCAGATGTCTATGCCGATCTCGCTCTTGGACCCATAAGTCTAGATCTTGCTAAGCAAATTGTGCAGCGACATGCACCTCCTATTACCTCGTCAAACTCCACCACTCCACCTCCGCTTGCGGTTTGGTCATTGTTACCGCATGAGAATCGTATTTCTGTGTGCCACTTCACAATGAAACGTGTGTTGCCCGCTCTGCGCGCCAAATCAGACCTTGTATTAGTAGCTACGGCTGCAAACAACGCTGCTGAGAAAGCAACGTCTTTCGCTGTAGATCACCCATCATTGTTTCTTGGGGAGGAAGCCTCAACTAAAGTACAGGAAGAACAAGATGTCATCCTCAATGCCTTGAACGAACGTAAGCGTCAGAAGGTGAGCATTCGCCGGTCGGCATACCACCCTGGCGAACCAGCAATACCACCGGAAGCCGAACCGATCAAGTCTAAAGAATTGATGGTGTTTCAGGTAGGTCATGACTGTATTTTTGCATTGCATACCACTAATTACTGGTCATGTAGAGTGTAATTAGTTTAGGGTCTTGGGGTAAACCTGTATTGCTTTTTCGTGGGGTATGTATTAATGTTTTTAACCCAAATAGGGCAATTACCTGGTTATTCCTTTGCTCGTTTTTCGAGCACTCAATGCTCGTAAGCCATGGACTCCTTACCGTGTAGGAGAACCGCGCATAGGGCTATTCCACAGCCTGACTCATAGCCCTATTCCTTACGCTCGGTGCTTTCTGACCAAAGCAATATATCCAAAGGACAAACGGTAGGGCGCTGTTTACTGTTTCACATGTGAACAGTTTCCATTCACACTGAACTGTCTTTTGTGAACAGTGTTCAAAAGAAATTGGTAGTTAGTCACTGTAGCTGGGAATCCTAGCGTTGGAAATAGAATTACAGAGGTTTGTTACTAAATTAGTTTAACTGCTGGTTTGCTCATCCAGTTTAAAGCTATCCAAGTTCCGTGCTACCTCCAGCTTTCGCGCCGTATTCTGTCAGTTTAATGTTGGATGACTGCAGAGCGATCCCTACTCTTGATTTCGGACTCGTAATTTGATTCATAAGACGTTTCACTGACGTTAACCGTACCATCCAGTTCAGTCAGTCCGGTGGTTTCACCAATCTGCTTCTAAAAAGCCATAGGAATTTCCACAACAGTTCTTGAACAAATTGTAGGTTAACATAACTGTCGATTCCAGAACTTTGTTCATTAGCTTGTACATAGTAGCACTGGTAATGTTTCCTTTCTACGCTCAACTGGGGCGGTGGTTATGACATCGCTTGTGTGAAGTAGCTGGGATATTCCACAACTCTTCTTTTTCGAAGCTTTGATGCAACCTCATTTCTTATCGGATAGGAGCGTGGTACTGTAAGTTGGCTCCCATGCTGACCGATATCTTAAGATAGTGGCAACAAGAGTGAATGTAGAACTGCTGAATCATTTGAGATAAAAAAACGTGTAATCAGCTGCAGAAATGTAAACCTTCGCGAATGATCTTTCGGCATGGCATGTTTCATGTCCTCAATCAGTCTCCATAATAAAAGTCCATTTTCCATGTTCCATGAAATATTTGGTGTTCGAGTCTAAGGATCACGTACTATTCAATCGTCTTTTTGCAGGGAGATTGCAAGATGCTCAATCTTGTTGTAGCTAGTAGCAGAATCACCACACAATAAAAACAACAGCGCATTGCCAACCTACACGCGGTAAATAGCTTTCAATACAGGCATCGTCATCCAACAGCTAACCGTGTTTTGTTCGCGCCGAATATGTTTGTACCTTGACAAACCGATGGATATTCCATGTGGCCACCGTTAGTGGCCCGCAAAACAACAATATACCACCTCTGGCGTAGTGGATCATCTGAATTGTGTTGAGCAGTAACTCACCAGTGCATAGCTATTCAGATGTTTTATTGTACGGTAACACATTTCGTGTGTTAGCGTAGACAGATTTCCTTAAACAGGTGAGAGGATACTAATGACGGCGACGACAGTTTTGTTTGGACTCGAAAACCAGTTGACCATAACAGCACCAATCCGTGTGCTTTCATTATTGGTTTCACGAAACGCCAACTTCGTTTTTCTCTTTCACCTCAGGCTGGAATCAGGCGTTTCATTACAGCCCCAATCTATTCGACTCAGACAACAAATGTGCATGAGAAAGCAAAATACGAAACGTTCTTCCCCGCTATTCATTCGGGGGTTGTGGCTTCCGTCTATGCTCCAGTGATGTACAGTCCGGTAAACACGTTACAGTTCCGTATCCGCGTTGATGAGGTGAGAGAACGTGAAATGCATGACTACTTTTTTTCTTTCGTTTGCGCTATATATTCTCTTTAAATTGGCGTGAAAGCTTCTTTTCATACAATAAAACCGAGCGACTGACAAACCAACTGACCCTCAGCTGTCTTAACTGGTTTGACAACAACAATTGGCAGGCAACCAAAAAACAATGCTGCCCATCTTGTTTCTGTTGTGCGTCCAAGCAGCGAGGGAAATAAAGACAAACAGGTGCTCTGAAACGCCTGACTCAACAGCTGAGTCGCTTGTCGGGGTAACTAAGTGAACGGATTGAATAATTCACAGCCAAACAAACGTACAATTGCCTGGGAGAGCTTCTGAGAAAGATGAGTACCGTAGAACTGAAGTTCGATTAACCGGAGGTTGGATTGCACACTTCACCAGTTGACCCACACAATCTGGTAACAAGAGGAAGTTCTGCAGAGATGTTCCAAACGTGCTGTTATATGAGGGGAAGGAAAGCCAGGCTCCTACCGATAATTTGTTGGGCTAAGTGATCGATTTTCTGGTAAGGATCTTATCCAGTTGCTCGACTATAAGAACAATGCGAAGTATCTGATATATGCTGCACCACAAGAAAAGCTCCGTGAGCGCCACCTACAGCATAGCCTCTTTGTGAACGCCAATCACCAAATGTCAGTCCGCTGGGGTTTGTGGGTCTCAGTCGAGTCAACTTGATGGACTAGGAGTCCAGATGCAGACCCTCGTATCAACTTTATGCGATTTTGTAGTCGTCTCGGGCGTATAAGATAGCTGGGACTTTGCATCTGTTGTTTTTATTCTGTGACTGACAGTCGTGGAAAAAGCCGTTCTCAGGGACGTAGCTGGTTTGAATATCAGTTTAATGGGCCTCCGTTCGACGTCAAGCGATTTACCCCAAGTAATCTGCTCCTTAGCGCTAGGTTTTACCCCCTTATGTTGTTTGTGCATACACTTGATGCGATGCTATGTCTGGTTAAGAAACTTTTCGTGCGTGAGGCTTTGCCGGGTGAATTCTCCAGGAACACCGATTTTGAATGCTGTACGTATTTGTACTTCTTCGGTAGGCTTCTCTCTTGATTTGACTTTTAAGTTCCTTTGTTGCTAAAATCGGTGAAGCTTTTGGCAGATTCGAGATCAGGATCTCGAAAGACCGATGGTGGCAGCAGCAATTACGCTTATACGAAACGGGTTCTGTCCGCTTTGTTGCGTATGAGTGAAACCCTGATCATACACGTATGTAAAATCCTATACTTGAGGAGCTTTCAAATTCAATACTTGGGAGGGATATTGCATACTAATTGGACACAGACTGTCTTTTTGGTGCGCTGCAGCGGAACAAATTTGTTAGCTCTGTACGATTACCTACGATTTTTACCGTATTGAGGCTTCTGTATGGATGGATAAATTCCAAGTAGGAAAACCGCGACTGAAAGAAGTGGCGAAACTCGGACACCATGATCAGTAACTCGGAACGACTAGTTGAAGTATAGAACAGGAGGATGTTGGCAGATATAATACAGGTCGGTGTCCGTCAGTTCAGCGGTCTAAAACTGAGCCGAGGAGCTGACGATATCAAACAGCCAGATGTGACTCCATGGCCGTCCTAGCATGGACCAAAACTGACCGAATTACGGCTAGCTCCCCACGCCATACGGCTGTGATTTGGACGGATTTCCCAACGGTGTGGGTCTCCGATCCACCCAACTTGACTTCACTGGGTCCAGCTGTGCGATTCCCTTCACATGGACCCGTAACGGAGACCTCCTGCAGGAATTTGAACATAGCCTATCACGGCCACCACAACAAGACAAACTGAAGCACATCCTAGCCAGATCACACCTAATGAAAGGTTCATGCACTTAGTGTTAACGCATACCCACACACACACATAAATACGCTGGTTGTATCTGACTACCAACTGATCTGAGGGGCACACAAACATTGGGACATGATGGCAGGTCTAAATAACTTTGTGCTTGATCCGAATTCTGCAAAAAATCCTTGAAAAAGATTACCTATGGCACCCAAAATATCCGATTCTTACATCTTATTCCACCAAGCTGTTTCGACTATCGGTTTTCCATAAAATGGTTGATTTCATTTATCTGAAATATGATTTTAACGCTACTAATCGTCATAATTTATGACAGTTTGTGGTAATCAGGAATGTGTGAATTTACGGTAAGCCTTAGTTTGAGTTCACCCTGTTCAGTGTTGTGAGGCAGTGGTACTCTTTCTCATCATTCATTTTCGTCTTTGTTAACGATCAACTCCCTGGAACTTCCTTGCTCTTGATATTTCGCCGTGATATTCTGTTACATACTTCAAGTATTCAGGTTCAGACCTTTTAGAGGTGCAAGCCATTTAAAATAACCAATCGCGCAATGTAGTATGCTTTTCCTGCAGAGTGCTGCTACGATACTGAGTGGGTTCAAACCCAAACTGCATTTTGTAGATGAACCACCGAACTTCGTAGGTAACTTATTTTCCCGCCAGTTGTATGAGTTCTGACAGACTGATTCAGAATGCGGAAAACTAGGACAATCTTCGAGATTTATGGACCCAGGCTGACTGCCAAGGTATTCGGAGGTCGGCTGCTTGAAATAACCGAACGTCACGTCGATTGGACAGATGTGCGGCCAGTGGGCTATGCTCTGGTTGGCCGGGATATGGGTCAATCAAAATCGAGCACTTCCAGCTCGGCGCTTCTCGTCTTATGATGAAACTGTAGTTTGAATCTTCAACTCTTGGAACATCCCTCATTACCGTTCGTAGAAAAGTGACTGCGGATGACTACAACACGTTCACGCGAAAACTACTGACAATTTTGCGGCCATCACAGTGACAGCCAAACCGGAGCGTAGACGACACAACGGCTCTCTCGCCTTTAGTGTCCGGTGTCGGTAATCTTTACCATTGTACCTGCGTTCTTAACCCCCTCATTCCAGTCCTATGGTTAGGCCGCCATCCAGAAAATAAGGGCAAAGAGGCCGTCACACAGAACATTACGGCATTCTAAAACTGCTGATTCGTACGCTAAAGCTGATGTGACCGGAAAGAAGCCGGTGCTTTCGAGAAGGCTTCTTATTTATGGGGTGGGATGCGGAGAATTCTGTACCTGGTTAAAGTGGACATTATCAAAACCACCTTCCGTTAGCAGTCTTTTAGTAAGATTTGTGGCGGACAAGTTCCCTCATGATGTTTGGACAGACTTTGGTACAAGGTGTCTGATTACGGTAACATACGGATTTATTGCTGGGCAACTAAAGCCTCAAGTGATGAACCAAAAGTGACCCATTTTGATGACGGAAAGTCATTTTGTTGACTTTTAGAACGTTATGCATTACAGTTTCGGACTATTCCCAGTGTCATGTTACTCTTCAATAATCCTGTGAATCTTGAGACCTTTTAGTTCAGTTTTTTGCAGAATAGTTGATTCCACACACTACTTTTAAACATGCGATTTTTGAACAATCGGTTGCATATCCGTAGTTGAATAATTGGGGCGTCAGGGATATGCAGTGCCAGCAATAACTGGGTTTAAGCCGACGGACCAGTGTCATTTTTAGATCTTGAGCCTTAGTTCACGTGATATGTTCTTCTCATCATAGTTCCCATCAACATGATGTAAAGCGGTTGTGCCAACTGACAATTCAGTTTTTAACAGGGCCGGAAAGAAAATGTGCAGCTGTAGTACCCTTTCGGTGCTTAACTTCCATGCCACCAGAAGAAGGCACGAGGGCTGGGATAGAGCCAGGTTGCCGAAGCCTATACAGGGGAAGTCGAGATACAGAGGTAGAATTCGAACCACGGACCTTCCGTTCAGTAAATTGGCGCTCTAGACAGATCCACCCCCCACCGTGGACAAACTTATATCTGGACATATGAGCGAACGGTAAACGGCAATACTCGTCTAGAACCGACAGTAGTTAATTATTTCTAGTCGTCGATGGCAGTCGTCCTCCGAGACCAATGCTCAAACGTTCAAAATCTCGTGTACCACCAGATGGCTTGGAGAAAAGTGGTTTCAACTCCACACGCACATGCCATTGCCTATGAGGGCTTAGATACTGCCAGGCTGCCCAAGTTTGAATAAATTTGAGACGCAGAGGTCGGATTCGAACCACGGACCTTCCAGTCAGTAAATTCGCGCTCTAACCACTGAGCCATCTTGCCCCGCAGGACCGAAAGCTCATCCCTTTTTGGTCTATTGCAAAACAGTGGTCTAAGTTCTGCATAAGGTAAATTTTTAAAGCAAAATTAAGTGGCATTTAACATTAGGTAAGTCACAACGCAACTGATATCCTACATCACCTTACTTCAAGCTTCTGTTCCGGTTTTCATTCTCATCCCTCCCACTCTGTTGATACTCAGCGTTGGCGTATCAGTACTTGACCACGCAGTGTGTGATGAGTTCACTTAAAGCTGTTACTTGCTGCATCCGCCAGCTGTCTCTAGGACTAGCGAAATGGCTCAATGGTTGGAGCGAGAATTCACTGACCCAAAGGTCCGTGGTTCGAACTCGACTTCCTCTATCTAGGCTTGGGCAACCTGGCAGTATCCCAGCCTTCATGCCTCCTTCGAGTGGTATAGCAGCTAGGCACCGAAAGGGTGTTACAACTGGATGATTTTTACTTTTGTCTCATTTTACTGCTGTGTTGTGCGAAGTTCGAGAGCAATGGTGTCTGGTTTTCCATCCTGTTGTATTAAAGATGGATCGGCTGGATTTCGACTTGGCATAGATTACTAGCTAAGGATGTAGTATGTATTTTGCTCCATCCACCAACATGTGATTCATTCCTTCTTCCAAATGCACATCCATTTCCTTTTACTTGCGTCGTGTATCTTTCTCCCGTTCACAGGACGAATACGGTGACTTGTCCGCACCCTACATAGGCGAGTTGGTTGCCACAGGCACTTTACATTCAGTCGACCCCACACGCCTGATAGTGAAACGTATTTTCCTTTCTGGACACCCTTACAAAATCCACCAGCGACGTGTTGTTGTCCGTTTCATGTTTTTCAATCCACTGGACGTGGAGTACTTTAAGGTAGGTAGTTTGGTATGTTATCAACTACAGATTTTTCATGTCCAACTCCATTGAGTTTTCTGCCCCAAACTGACTTGTCGCGTTAGCCTCATTATCGATGTAGCTACAACGTGAAATGAAGACGATAGATATGTCGGCAGGATGACTGAGCCAACCGGTGATTAAGGAGAAAACACAATTGGATACAGAGGGGGTGGGGTAATCAAAACAGGTTCCCAGGATGAGCGAATCAGCTTCGTGATTCTGCTATTTGGTTGCCACGCGCCGAATCGGTTTTTCTGTCATCTCCATGACAAGGTTGTTATTCTCTCTATCTCCTTACTGTTACGAGTGATACGAGCACTCACGTACTCGGTCGGCCATGCTTTTGTACCGCATCGAAGCATAAGTGTTGATAACTTTTGTTGGGCCGTTGCTGGTGATAATGGTGATTTTTCGTTTCCGGATAAGGTAGTTTCCAGTACGAACTTGGGAAAGACAACCGAGTGCGGTTGCTTTTGGGGGTGGGCATACTGTGTGGGGTCGAACAGCCAGATGTTTGGGTGTGCCTTCCATGGTCATGAAGCCGTATTAGAGGAGTCGTTACAGAGAACTGATGGAAGACAGAGTGCTGTAGACCGGGACTATCGAACTAACACGGCCTGTTGGTCACCTCAACTTTTCGATGAATCCTTTGTCCAATCAACATGCCACTTTGTTAGACCAGTTATTGCGGTTTTAGACAAATGATTGTTTACCGCTTAATTTGTTGGCCAGGTGTCCGTGATTTTGGGAAGCTGAGAGTCTTTTACGCTGTCCACGTGTTCTTACGGAAGCTGAACTGTTGGTGTGCTGAAGTGTTGTAGGCACACTTCGGTCATTCTTTAATTGCTCTCTTAACAGCCTTGAATTCTGTGAACCGCTCATTAGTATCTCATTGTGTGCTTGCCCATGTCCCACAGACCATTCTTATGTACAAAGTACTCACGTATTTTACCCCTCAGGAACATATACGCTGCTTCCGTGCCCTCTGATTTTTAGAAAACTTCCCGAGGGTGACTAGGTTGGTAATAGCAGCAGCAATGGTTTGTTGACAATTTCCGGTAATTGCTACCTTGTCCAAAGTATTGGCTGTGTCACGCTTCTGACACACCAGTGGTGAAAAATTTGTGGCTCGACTATGTGCTAGGCATGCCGAATCATTATTACTGAAACGAGTTTGGTTCTCCGTTCCTCCTTAAGGGTGGAACAGACTGTGAGGTGGACAACATGTCACTTGATAGAAGCGTGCAAACGAGCTCACGAAGAGTGTGGGTGTTGAGGTACTCCTGACCTCTGCGTGCGTTTGGCTATAGAGGCTGCAAGAATTGGCGGTTACTTGTTTTCGGTGGTGGTCGTACCGTCATTTTTTTGCATTACTATTTACGTCACACTCGTCTGATTAATCTTCTTCCCGTCCTGATGCAATTATTCTATTGAATCCGCACTGGACTCGGGTTTCATGAGAGTTCATCAGCAGTACATATCCTCTGCCGTCCCGGAGTTTAAACCTGGACATCTGAAATGCAACGCGAACACGTTACCACTACTCCACCGGCGCCTGCTGTACGCGCCTGAATTATCACATCTCACCGGGTGAACGTGTCCACACTTCAGTCATATGAGTAGTGTGCCCAGTCCCAGATTCATATTGGGTGTTAGGGGTGTAGGCATGTGAGAATTCAGGTCCCGTCTTCATCCGCTCTTTTCGTTTTTAATTCTAAGGTTTCGAATACAGTAACAGAACTTTAGATTGTATGGCGCTGAAACATCAATGATGGTGCAGAATACGATTGCTCTAAGGGACACGGATCATTTTGCCTCCATACATCCCCATCCGGAAAAAGTTTTATTACTCTTAGTTTATTCCGTTGCTGTCGCTCCCAGTAGGCACTCCATTCTCAAAAGGCAACACCACAGTACCTGCATAATTTTTCTTTGGATCACCGCTGTCATTGCATTTCTGCAAAAGCGATAGGCTATGGCCTTGATTCATCGCTTAGTCTGGCTTGCATTCATCCATCTTATTGGGACAGGTCACGAATGGAAGAGGACCGGTGTGGAGCGGTGCACGAGTCGTCGATAACTGCATTTGTTCTTTCGGTCGCATTTTCGATGGCCACCTCATTTATTCCGGTTGAAATTAATAACCCAATCATTCTTATCGAACAGCGATTATAGACAGTCAGCGCAGAAAACTTGTGAGGCTAATCCTGTTGATCGTCTCTGCCAAGAGGAAGTTTCCTGGGTTTAGACAAAATTTTTGTCTCCCATCAGATGTATTTCCCCACTTGCGAACGGGTCCATATAGAGCTCATGGACTTCATATTGACAATTAAGGCCGCAAGCGGACCTAAATATCGACCAGCACACTTTGACTACGAGACGCATACATTGGCTCACAATCACCGTTTAAGAAAGATGTGTTTTCACTTCACACAATACAATTCCGAAAAGTTTAGCTCAATTATCAACGCAAGCTAGGTCTCAGTCCAGCCTTTCTAAGGGATGCGATACGGATATTCTTGACTTGGGACATTTGCGGTCAATTGCTATCGCCGTTGTGTTCACCGAAACGCCCATTGTTGCATTGTTGTGACTGATGTTATTCACCTACCCCTTCGCTAGTACGGTGAAAGACTTCATGATCAAAGTTGTCTGCATAGAGAACGCCCTCTGATTAAGGGGAGAAACAGTTAATCGAGTGTGGCATGCGATAAAGGCACGTAACCATTAAAAACGACTGAAGTGAGGCCAACGCGTAAGAGGACTTTCGCGCACTTATATGGGCTGCATCCTGTGTTCAATGATGAAACAAGTATTTAAGTATTGTGTTTTCGAAACCACCGCAAGAGTAGCGTTGGGCTTCTTGTAGAATAGAGGATGAGTGGCTTCTCTTCGGACAGAAGTACGAATCTCACTGGTCGGGTGGCCACGTCAGGCTTTGGAAGCTAGGGAAGCAATGAGCTAAAAAAAGCCCTAGGATCATAGCTTTCCATGAACAGACACACTCCAACCACACATTTGCGTGGACCGATCTTGCGAGATCCAGCTGAAATGTTTCATCTAAGGATTAAATTTTTGGTCACTAATCCCATTGATTCAGCCACCAACACTTTTTACATTCCAACGTAACTAGTTTGACTCCTATCAGAAACACCGTCAGTATAATAGGCCAGTTAGAGTGGCCATACTTCTGTTATTTTGCCACATGAGATTGGCTAAGACGAATGCTTCAGACAGTCGTATTGTGTTGGGCCAATAAAGATTATGAAATCTATCCTACACTTTTTATCCCTCCAGACTGTTAAACTCCAGACAAGATCCGGCGCAGTTGGTCACATCACCGACTCTGTTGGAACGCACGGCGCTATGAAGTGCATTTTCGACCGCCCGTTGAAAGCGTCCGATGTGATCCTGATGCCACTATACAAGCGGGTATTTCCTAAATGGCTGTATCAACCGACGATGGTCAGGGTTCTCAGAGCGCCTCAGATTATGGACCCAATTTATCAATGGCAAAAAGCACCAGACATAATACAACTGAAGAAAAAGTCTTCGAGTTCATCTACACAAGATGAGAATACAGAGGCCATGGAAGGGATGAACCTGTTTGATTGAGTTTCCTTTCCTATCGCCTAATTTTCTTCACTTCTGGACTCAATGCATTCGGTCTATTTTCTGGTCTCGAGCCGTGCGTGTATCATATTCATTTGAAGTATGATTTGCCCTGATACGAATCACCTTATCATAATCAACGGAAAATGTGGTGGAAATTCTCTCGAGGCTTTTTAAACTAGTCCAGTTGTAATGACTCTTCAGTCAATCGGAAACCTCGTGAAATACCTCTTCAGGCTGTGCGCGCCTTTAACTGATGTAGCCATACCAGGGTTGTTGTACGAGGATTGACCTATTGAACTAGCAGTGACGCCTCACATCGAACCCAAGGACATTCCATTTGCGAAGGAGCTAGAAAGGGAAAAGAGCTGTCCTAATCATAACTGCATAAAGGTTCATTGAAAAGATAACCAGAATTTTAGGAGTTCAGAGTCACGTCCGTGGCTAGCGTCAGTCATATCGCAACGTGAACATTCATAAACAACCTTGGCTAGATACGTCCGTATCGGGCGATGACAACCAATGCATACACCAGTCTTCAGAAACCCACCAACTCGTGATTGGAGTAGTTATCCCTCTCACTAGACCTAGGTGAGTGAGTTTGTATTCCGTATATTGTTTGTAGTTGCGAAAGATCCGTAGGTGCCCTTGTTCAGTCTGTGCAAGACAAAGCTTGACGTTACCTCCGAATGCGACCTTTCCCTGACTGTGGATTTTGTTTTACGATGTAAATCGCGCTTAACTTATTGGCAGCGTTGTTTACTTTACTGTTTCCTCAAACTCCATAAGCCCTTTTGATCTTCAGTGCATCTAGCTGCATAGAATTAGCACCAGTGTCAACACTGATGTTGCTGTATCTGATAATGATGGGTTAGCTTTAATTGTTGTTATATCTTCCGGCACGGATTCCTTTCATTTCGCGTAACTGAATAGCCACAGTACACATGCGTTAGTGCACCCCTTCAGTTGACAGCCGATCGTGTCAGGAAACAGAGTACGCTCCTCAAGTGCCAGTACTCCAAAACAACTAACCTCTGACGATCCCCAGCTCCAAACAAGCGGGTCTTGCAATCAAGGTGCAATACTGAACGAGTGGCCGATGGTGGATGGTTTCACAACCTTTCCGTAGTGTATCCATTAATTGTCAGGCGACCACATTTACATCGCCTCGAAGGATGATGAAGCGGACGGTTGTAGACTTGATAGCTATGACAGTGTTGGGGAATGCGTCCGAGATTTGGTCGAAACCGCTTTGATTTGGTCTGGTAGGAAGTCCTCTCTTTAGCGAAACGCTCCCAAGTAGAACAAAAGCTTTTTCTGCGACAACTTATTAAGCAGTAGCATTGCCGCCTAGCTTGCTAGCACTCATTGGGATAATCATCAAAATCAAGATACCAGTTCTTCGGTTATTCTTTTTCCATTCCCACTATCATGAAACCGATCTACGATTGACATTGCATATGCTTTGTAAGTTTGCAATCATCATCGGCATATCCGATCCACTTCGGCTGCTGAGTGGTTTTCACTATTTCCCCTTGTACAGATCCCACATCATGTGCCCCTGTGAGCGTTGAATTCGAGTTTTTGGAACAGAAATTTGAGGGTCTGGGTGAGGCGCTTGTAGAATTTAGCGAGTATGTCAGAGTCTTTAGCTGGCCCCCCGAAAAGGGCGGCTGGGACGAAAGTGTCCAATATCACTAACACTTTTTACCGATACAATAGAGAACGCGGCTTCTCTGCAAAAGTTGCTTTAGTAGCCTGTACACATCATGGAGTTTCCGGTATTTCCCTGCGCCGGTTAACTGCTTGCCGCCGGCGGCGGCTGAGGTCCAAAAGGTTTTTTCGGACATAGGGTCTCCTAAAACTTGGCTACCTATCTGTGGCCGAGTGGACGGTAGTTTCAAGCGTCCATTGAACGTTGATCGAGGTCGACCCTTATTCTACAATCTGTCAGCTGTGTCGTAATGAAACTTCAAACAGTGTAGGATTTTCGCCTGCTCGAGAAAGACCATCTTGAACCGTCACGGGGCACAGCTTTGTACAGGTGCCAACAGCAGTACGACCCGAACAGCCAGAAATTCCAATTTCTGCATCTCCTGGTACAGGTCAGTAGAAATTGCATTCTTCATTATTATTTATCAGTAAATGGAGAAGTCGCCTGTTTGAGGCCGACTGGTGTTTCGGGTCAAAAGCTGGCGTCTCGTCCCGGGCATCAAACAGTTGGGCACTTGTCACCATATTACCACAGTGGAGTCGCAGCGCATAACACTACCTATACAGAAATAGCGCGATGTGTGAGGATCCAATTGAAGCCACAGTCAACGTCACGCTGACCACACCCTCTATTGTTGAACGCAGGTAAAGCCCAAGAATACACACCAAACGACGGCCGAAAATATTGGCAAAAGGTGGCTGGAAAACGTGAGGAATGCCGCTGTCATTCTTGGCATCTTTCGAAGACGTTAATCAATCAATAACCAGAAACCCAAAGTATACAGACCAGTGCGTTTTACCATATTTAGCATTCTTCGGTACAGCAAGAAAAGCGATCACAACCGTAACATTTGCTCAATGATTTTCTGAAACATTAGCCGTTCTGAGTCTTCCGGGAAATCAGGGTGAGAATTGCTCATAGCCGTACTGTCCAAAACGTTGGCGGAATTTAGGAAGGTCAACGAGCTACACTGTTCCAGGGGGTCTGACAGAACCTTGGTTCAAGTCGCGAAGCTTACTCCAATTGAAGAGTACACGGGACGCCACAGAATTACTTGCATGCTTACACTCAAGGTAAGTTAAAGTGAGGCCCAGCGGAAACTGGGTACGCCTATTTAATTTCTAAAAAATCGTTCGGCTGTAGCACCTTTTCGGTGCCTAACTGCCATGCCACAGAGGGAGGCACAAGGGCTGGGATACTGCCAGGTTACCCAAACCTAGACAGGGTAAGTCGAGAGGCAGAGGCCGAGTTCGAACCACGGACCTTCCGGTCAGTAAATTCGAGCTCTAACCACTGAGCCATCCCGCACCCTATTTAATCTCTACGCGATTCTAAGGGGAAATTGCACAAATAAGTAATAAAAATTAGGTGAAACAAAAAAAATAATACAAATATATTATGCTCTTCTGAAAGCGACAACATTGTACAAATTTATAACCTCCCACTCGGCTTGGGAGATAGTGCCCAAGAATTTGGAATGGCGGCACGCCTCATCTTCGTCCAGTCGCTGTTCTGCGTGCGCGTAAGCTTTTAGTTCATCGCTGGCAACCTGTTTGAAGTTTTCGGGGTAGGACATTCGCGGATTCTTCCATGTTTCCAATGCATTCATGCGTATTAACAAATCAAGTGGTCTTTCGATTCCTCTAGACTTGCAAAGTGATTCGTGAAAAAATGCTGCAAACGAAAGAGGGGGTGAAACAGGAATTAGACCATGGGCTGATGCCAGTTCATTCAGTAGCGGTGGGTAGATCAGAAATTCAGGACAGTCGACAACACCTTCTAAATGGAAGTCATATCTAGCGCCAAGAAGTGGAAATTGTATAAGTTCTGGCATTCCGGTGGGCGAGTCAGCATTAACCGCGTCTTCAACTGGTTTACTAAAGGAACCACTTCGGAAACGTATAGAATAGATCGAGTTCCCGAAAGTCACATCGTCCTCCGGCTGTTGTTCAGGTGTGTTTGATGCCGCATAGGCTTCTTTAGCTCGACGAACGATTTCGTACGCGTTGGGAATAGTTGCGATGAAAAACCCGCCAGGTCTCAGACAAGAACTGACGTTTTTGAAGAATTGGAGAGCCTAGAAAAACAAAACAAGCAGCAAATGAGTTTGTCACGTTGGTGGCATTGTCGGATAATTACAATGAAATATCATCACCAATAGGTTCCGAGGATAATGTCAAACATCCTGAAATACATACCAGTGAAAGGCGTCCTCATTAAGGTTTGAAAGGAGACCCTGTTCGGAGTTTCGATCCTTACTTTAGTTGGACAAGCATCGCGGTCATGGATAAAATGTACGAAAAGTCGGCTTTAGTGGTCCAACTGTTTTTCACCAATTACCTAGGTTGAGTAGGTTGTTTGTGCATTACGAACGACTGTTGACGCCGTTGGTGTAATTCCAACATTAAGGCCTTTCACCGAGCCCTATAACACTATCTGGTGACGTCTTCGAAAATTGTGTCACTGGACGGTGTCTGCTATCTACGATCAACGAAATACTGCCATATACTTATCTGCCCCGTCTGATCCAGTACCTATGGAGGGGTTGTAGGTAAATCAACCGGAATGTCGGCATAACCGCTGGTAAAAGTCAATAGATCGGTATGGTAGGTGATGAAATTTTGTCTTTGAATTTACCTTCCATTGAGAGACTACGACCGTCGAGGATGTATGCACGTGTGCGGGACAAATTCCTTCCCAGCAGTTATCCCCAGCACAGTTCACTGATCTAAAATGAGCTAATCGGATTGGAGAAGTGGAACGTGACGGTTTCGCAGAACCTGCTTGAGATGGGACTGTTCATTTTTTTATAAAAGGCTGTCCAGGAATAACATCCGATTACAGGTTAAACTAGGTTGGGCGTTTCCACATGCATATTTTTGTCATGCACATAGTCGTGTGCGGTAACGTACATTTGTAACACTAATTCATTCTAACTACCGATTCAGTATTCAACCGCTGGACAGTATTTGTCTCATTATTGTTTTCCGACTCCCATTCATGCACTGATAACGCATTACGTCACTATAAGTTGATCAAGCGAGACTTGGTACGCTGCAGACTAATATCGGTTTATTTATGCACGTCGATCAGGCAAACGGCGTTTATCTGTCCCATGAACATATAACCCAATAGATTTGTCGCGACTGCTTCGGTCAGCTGGTGGGTGATATGAATGCCTGAGTTAGGCAACTAAACCCAGAAGAAGCTCGACTTGGAGGCGATGCTCAGATTACGGATAATGATGAACGAAATCGTCTATTTCTGGCTAGAACAAACGCTCACATTGAGTTACTTGGACGCCATCAACTGCAAGACAGCCATAGACTCAGTTAGATCACGTGACTATCACTTACCGATGGAAAGGCCCAATTATAGATTATGTTTCCTTCTGGGTACGCAACTTGACTCCGATCATGCCATTGTGGTGGCTCGGTTATCACCTCGCTTTCCATCAGCGCTATGCATGCTGAAGCATAGCAATACCAGTTATCAAATTTGACCAGTTTCAGCAGCGCAACAATATCAAGGTGATCAGGCTGAGAAAGTGGTGGAAACGCACAGTCATGCAGATGACGAAGATTACTTGGAAGTTGAATGGCGGCGAGTCAAGAAAGCTATGTTCTCAGCTTTCACAGCTGTCTGTCCAAGCCATCCGACTAGACTGAATGAATATTCGATACCGTCGATATCAGTAGACCTTATTAGTGCCAGAAAAGCCATGCCAGCAACTAGCGACTATAATGAGGCACGCATATAGGTATCAACGAAATAATATGCGAGAAAGACCACGGCAAAATCGTCTTGGGCGAGGTGTTGAACACTTTAAAGTCCAGTTAAGCTGGCCTAGTTCAACAGTCTGTGAGATACCACACTTCCAAAAGAACAATGTATTTTGCTCGAATGGTCTGTTCCGCGCACTTTTCAAAGGAAGTGGTAAAGCTCCTGCGAACAGCCTGACGATCATAGTGTGGAAAATTTGTGACAAAAGCGAGATGCCAATATAATGGATCGCCTCGACAGTGATCCGTCTTCAAAAATGGTGCAAAAACGCCATATGAAAACCGTCGTGATATCAGCCTGGTATCCAAGGTGTACTATGGCGTTATTTTGCACAGGTTGACCGATCATTGGGAGACAAACTCGCAAGAACCAAGCTGAGTTTTTTCTTGGCCGAGGATGCACCGACCGTATCTTCACTGTAAGTTTTTAACGAGCACCATCCACTCAAACGCCCTGAGTTGGTCATTGTTCTTGATCTCAGGGGCGATTCTAACTTTGTCACGGTATGGCAAACAAAGGAGCTTCTTCCAAATTTATACCCTTATGAGGCACTGTATGTTAACTCCTATCGGCACGTACCAGTGTACAACAAGTCTTCTCATGAGTTCACCATATCGCGTGGTGTAAGACCATGCTGCCCATCCTCACCTTTCATCTTCAACTTTGCTCGAAATTCCTCTGGTTGACTGTAAAACCTCGAAGATCGAAATTTCGCCGGGATGTTTGCCCCCAGAGATTGGGTATACGCACAATATTACTCAACAACCTAAGTAATTTTGCCGCACGATTTGGTATGCACTTCACATCTGGAACGTGTACATTGCTGGTACATGACTAGGTGGAATCTTCGTGTTTGAAAACAAGTCAATCAACGTGATAAACGAATTTATTTACCTGGGCAGTTGTATAAGGTTCGATGGACTAGCCGGAGACGAATCGGGAAAGTCAACGCAGCGTTTGCCAACCTACGGTGCCGATGTGACGTCACTGTGTCAAGAGCAAAGTACACACTGCGGTGATACCATGCACACTGCTTTGTGGATCAGAAACGACCCCTACGCATAGAAAACACACGATAACTGTCCATATGACTGTCGGTGTCTCCGAAGCATTAGCCAAGTCTGTTGGGGAAGTCGGATAAGCAAAGGTGAACTAGAAAACGGATGGACGAGTTACTCAAGCTTTATAGGTTACATTGGTTAGGACATGTACTTCTTTGTTTGACCGCGTTTTAACGTGAGGATGACGCGGATTACCCTGACCTAATATATTTTGTTTACTAATCGAACAATTCTGACGTGTTAGCACCATTTCATGGTAGACAGCTGAAGTCAGCTAATCCCCGCAACGCTGCGAGGGCTTTGGCGATCGAACGTTCCCGGAAATCATACAGTTATGTCATTTTTAATTCGAGGGCGACTAGGATCTTCTTAGGACGTAAATTCAGGGATAGTTGAGCAAAGCTGGTTTCGCAGATTACCGGTAATGTGACTTTGAACCTAATAAACCTAGAACGGAAGCTACGAAAGAGTCAGTTGACGGCGATTTTATGGATGAAGATGTTTGGCCAACAGACATTCAACCACGGAAAATTTGAATGTTTTGATGTTTTATGGTCAAGCAGCCATGAAATACGGGTACAAAAAGGTTAAATAACCATAGAAAAATCAAACCCGACATATTGGCAAAGTGTGAGTGAGTAAACAAGAGCCATCCACAAGTTAAAGTGCTAAAATTGAGGATATTCCGCAAGGATACACTTACGTCGGATTTTATGCCATGATTCAAAGAATGTCTACACCCAAGAGGGATCTAAAACCACTTCCTCCATGATAACCTCCACTCTAGAGAATAACTAACGAACGAAGTCAGTGACTAGATGGCTGTGGAAAAGCCAATCCAGATTGTGGATACACACTTTTCGTCGTCTTACAATAGCGGGAAGTGTAATATTTTGACAGATTCACTATTACGGCCCCTCGCTCAGTGATGCTTTGTGATAGCCACATGACGGATGACGCGTCTGATGGGGCTAAATGCATAGGAAAGCTACTGATTACCTAAGCAAGATCATAGATAGGAAATAGCACCGTGGTCGATACAAAGTCAAATCGGTGGGTCAGTCCAACGGTAGCCGTCTCCTTGCCGAAAATGCTTATCTATCTATCTTCCTACTGTTTCCACATCAGTTTTCAGGACTTTAGAAACCCACATTAAGATCTAACCTTCCATGATCGAATAAACCACCAACATGGGCTATTACTGTTCTATCCTAGTGCGACTCGGCTGCTGTGTGTGGTGAAAATGACCTCATGCTCAGCATATGATCAAGGCGCGACCCACTTCTGGCCCTCGTTCAAAGTGTTCCTAGCAGCACTTCGAAGGCAACGAGAAACAAAAAGTATATATTGAGATAAGTTAGCTGTCGTGCTCGGGCTATTCACAAGGTGGGGAGTTTCTGTCCTGTATGTATGACTCGTTCTTGCGTGCTCCCCACTCACTGAACCTCCCCGCAATGAAATCAGTACCCCCGATTGGGTTTACGCTACGAGATTTACTTCCCTGCATTCACAAAGCCTTAAGGGTTTGACCTCACAGCTAATAGACGCAATGGTAATGCAACTTTGAAGCACCACTGCAACGCCGATTTTTAGTGGAATAACAAAACGTTGTGGCTGAACCCTTTTTGGGAAGTGGCATCTTTGTGAATTGGTTCACAAGTAGTACCCAGGATTGAAAGTATGTGCGCCAGTCGACAAACGGAATGCAGAGGCAACAATAGACATTATTCCAAAATAGATGGATGAAAAGTTCTCAAAATACACGTTCATTACCTTGGGTAGACTTTCAAACGCATAGTGTAGCGAAAACTGACAGCTCACGAGGTGAAACTTCCGGTCACGAAGCAAATTGTCCGAAAGGTCCGAGGTACAGTCACAGACGTGGAAATCAGCCGAGTAGAGACGTGGGCGCTTGCGTTGTAATTGTTCATAACGTTGTTTGCAAGCTCTAACAGATTCACCCGAAATGTCCAAGAACATTACATAATCCACATGGCCTTGTGCCCATTTCATCTGATCTCCGCCCTTACCACAACATAAGTCGAACACATGCAAACGGCAGTCACGACCGAATCGTTCCCGAGCGGCTTCCAGATAAACGCTAATTAACATACTTTTAGTCCAGTTGTTAAAATTACGGAGGTGAACGATACGAGTCTGTCGTCTGTATTCTAATGAGTTAGAGGCGGTCGATCGAGCTGCATTGTCATAGAACTTTATGACATTCGAAGCATTCGTTTCGACGGGCAACATCACGGAAGCTAAAAAAGAAAGATGAACTGTTGTGTTACTTACTAATTCAAACACCAACACAATTCGTGTAAAGAAGTTGAGAGTGAAATCAGAACTGACTGAACATGACCGCTGTTTCTCAGCTGCAGCAGTGGAACCGGCTGATCTGCTCGAGGCAGACCGTTACGGTAGAGCACCCAGAAAGAGGTTATATCGATCAGATTCTCTTGAAGGCTATCCTCCAACACTGCTTTACATGTCAGCACCCCAGCATCAAGTACTTTACTGACTGTCCAGACATTGTGGAAGATTCTGAAATGCAGTGAATCAATGGGGCGAACACTTGTAACGTCGTCTACATTGAAGTCTTGAGAACCGGAGTCCGACGGGAACGACTGTCCTCACCAGCGCTGTTGTAATTCGTCGTTGACTGATACGTGCGCCAGGCACTGTCTAAATACCTGCAGCTCAAATGAGCTAAGACCAGTGAACTTGGGTTACTCAACCGCCCTGATCATTCTGCACGCCAGGTTGACCGGAAATCGGCATCGCGCTCCTGATTGCCATCACTCGAAGGACATATCATTGTTGGTGTGTGGGTTGGGAATTCATCGAAGGAAATTTCGTCCTGTGAACAAAACAGGGCACCGAACAAATCCCCAGCTCGCGTTCGAGTGAGCCGACCTTCGCAAAGACCGTGCAAATGGTTTTTTTATACTAAAAAAATGCACATCGGAGGTGACACGGAACCAGCTTAGATACGAAGTCGACTTACGAAATCTACAACGAGCCTAGATATCCTTCATGGTTGTGAGTCACGGCCTCGGAGAAACAAGGAGTTTCCCGGCGAGAATTTCCATCTCATAAAGTAGCAATAAATGTTGTGCGCAACAATCGGACACCACTAACAGTTTGTACAAGGTGACTTTCGAAGCAAGTTTTCATCGGCGAAATTCTCTGATTGATGGTGTCACTGAAGGGCAGAACCGGGACATAGCTCCAAACAGTCAAAGCTGATGTTGATAAGCAGGAAACCCGGCGTACATACGGGATACGTCGATGAACTAAAACGTGTATCATACATGCGTCAAATTCAATTTGGATCGTCATGCTTCGACTGCCGGAGTGCGAAGCACTACTAGAGTAAGCTCATTCACATGCTGGAGAGTTAGCATACGGTAAATAAAGTACGCAGCGTTGGCTAGTACGCCACCCAAGAATTTTGAGCCTTCAAATATCTTGTTGTCACCAACCACGAAGTTGACGAGAAGAGGAGATGCTGTCCATTGTCGGCGAATCTCATTTGATTTAGAGAACGCTTGGAATAGTTCCAGTATGCACCTTCGCTCAACGACACAAAAATGTTTACACACGCATTTGGTGCTCCTACAAGCAAACAGCTTCTTAGAGCCAACTGAACGACCGCCGTATAGTCGTATGTATGGTAGAGCTCTGATGTCTGTTGCAGCATGAAAAAATGATCAATACGAATCAAACCAACGCGAAAGTTGCCTTTTTCCAGTGGTGAATTTTCTCGTCAGCGTAATACGACGCACATTAGAATGTCAGAAACTTAGACGCGACCGAGAATAAGTCGAAGTTACCGCGAAATTTTCTGAAGCCTTCTTGGAGAGAGAAATTGTGGACAATAGACATCAATCATATGATGCCTTTTCGACTTTCCGGGAATACCATATGGGATTTGGATTACGTTCGGATAGTACAAATTATAGGATTCCGGATCCCTAAAGCGATTATTCTGGGCTAGTTATGGGACACTGGTTTGTTTGGAGACGTACGGTGTACCTTTGGTTCTGGTCGGGTGAGCTGTTTTTCAGGAAGCTCCATCTGTCGAGATCATGAGGTCAACTGTAAGTGAATGTGCGGTCCTTCTCGCTCGAAGCAATGATAATAGTCTTTCCGTCCGGATAAATGTCTCATCGATAATGTCAGCTGAAAGACGTCGGCTTTATTCTAGTAGATATACTAATTTTGGGGATTTCCACGTAGCTAACCATTCCCCACTTGGACTTCCATGAGAATTTTCCACTTTTTGGGGTAAACCGACATCTGATCGTAGCTCCCAGGCAATGCTCGGGTAACTCTGGGTGCAGTTTCACTGGAGTACGGGTACTGAAGGCTGCGGTGTATATCAGACCTTTGGGGTTTACTAAGGGATAATTTTGAATTATTTCACTCGATGATAGCATAAACACGGGACTGGAGCGGACCACCCAAAAGTGGGAGGTGCGAGTACGATTCGGTAAACGAAGAGCTGCGGGGACAAGATCCAGGACGAAGGAAATGTGCTTCGGGCACCCCACAATGACCATTTGACTTAAAAGTTTGACCATAAGGAAGTAGATCCTATAGTTTACTATAGAGATCCAGACCGAAGCTAATGACACAATAGGCTGCGGAGGGCTGATATAGCCAGAGGGAGCTCGCAGTAAGGCACGGATCTCATTTCTGATGCTACAGTAAATCCTATTTGAATCCACTCGTCACAATCACAGACAGCAACATCAGTGTCAACACTGACGCTTGACTGCCATACAACCACAAATCTCATAATCTCTCTCATTTACAGCCTTAGGGTGAAAAGAAAAAAGAGGGAAGGAACCTGGTGATGGGCTATTACAAGCATTCTGAAGTGCTTACACCTCCAAGTGATATCAAACGATCTGGAGAGAAATTGACAATACGAACGCCATTGACGCTGATGAGCCGCCATTTCTTGCAGTCTCTTGTCAAGCGCAGGAGTCCAGGACCCCATCCTGGAAGGCGTACAACAGCAACAACACAAAGCACTTCGTATTCTCTTTCACGTCCGTCCGCCAAGTTAGAGGCTGTCCACCTCACGGTTTGCGCCATTCTGAAGGAGGCACGGAGAACAACATTCACCTCGGTTTCGGCATGCCTAACACAACGTCGAGCCACCTTAGTTGATGGTGCTGAATGTTTTCCTCGATTGGACTACTCGTTGTACAACCGAATACCCGTATTCTAGTCGCTTCGTCACTAATCTGTTAACGCTATCCAGAACCAACAGCGCTTCGAGTCTTCGGTGTTGAACAGCCCGAAGACGCCTCACACCATCTGTCCAAAGAGACCACTTCTGCAGCCATACAACAACACGGCCCTTATTGTAGCCTTAAGACCCAGTGATGTCATTTTGACGCCACGAGTGACGTAAATTAACAAAAGTGACTCCGGCCTTGCGCTGAGAACATCAGACACACTTCCGCCAGAGCTAACGAAACTACCGAGGCATTAAAAATTCTCCGCAACCTCCGTAATTCTCCTCCGATTCTAAGGGGTTCGTTCAGAGACCATAGGTTGTGAAGCATGACTTTACAGTTTGACGGTGCAACGTATGTGCAAAAAGATGGTATGACGGTGGCCGGTTTATGCAACAGTGCTTGTGCTTCGCCCTCAAAGATGAGGACTACGTCGTTTGTATACTCGAGATAGACAAGATTTTTACCATCAACAATTTGAACACTGGGGTTTCCAAGATCTTCCAGCGTTCGCCCCATTAATTCATCAATGAGGAAATTGGACAAAAATGGAGAAAGCGAACATCGCTTTTCGTAGGGAAGCTTTTAAGGAGCCCATCTGTAACGGTTCGCTCACGCAGCGAGCAAACAATATGATATGCGGATTGTGGCAATACTCTATCCCCAGCTATGTTGCTTGATCCGGACTCCTAGCACGGCGAATAGTAAGAAGACGAAAACCTCGGACACAAACTTTAATAAGCCAACAACACACGATCAACAGGAGATGCCCGGAGCTTCCGGACCCAAGTCAGTGCAAAGAATGGAATCCTGTACGTGGTCGGATTTAAATTTCCTTGGAGTATCAATAGGCCATTGATTTTTCATAGTTTGACCTTGAAGATGCCGGAAGTTCGCTAGCAAACATAAAAATACAGCGTTTTGGGGGGATATTGATATCCCCAACACCTCCCCTTGTGAAAAGTCAGTAACATACTCGACGGGGGTCGACCTGGATACGCTCCGGCTGGCGGTGGCGTCGGTCTGTCCACCGCCTGGGAAGAAGTGTTGGATCAAATACTGAGCTGCCGGTCACACTCTCCTCTTTCGAAGCTGTCTCAGTTTTCAGCTCAAAAGTATCGAGCAATATGTCCAACGGTATGCTACCCGAACATACTTGAGTTTCCGGCGTGCTGTTAAAGCGGAGTTGGTTTTGATGTCTGGTCCAGGTGTCTTGACCAACCGACACGTCGTACATTACACTACCGCGTTTGCGCAGGATACGACCTGCAATCCATGAATCATGTCCTGGGCGATAGTCACGGACAAGCACGGGCGTTCCCACCTTGAATGGAGTTCCAACTGCCACCGGTATGGACCTTGACTCAGTAGGTTGTGTTGGCAACATGGAAGAATGCACAGTTCTAAGTTTACGGCCCATGAGTGCCTCTGCAGGTGACTGGTGGTTTGCCAAAGCGTCATTCGGGGTCGTTCGGTACACAAACAGGAATCTCTGAAGGGCTTCGACGGATGTCTCCTCCCCTCGAGCTTTAAGCAAAGCCCTCTTGAATGTGTCGACGAACCTTTCTGCTTGACCGTTCGATTGTGGGTGGTACGGTGGTGAACGAACGTGTGTTATCGCATGTCGAGTGCAGAAGTCGCGGAACTCAGCAGAGGTGAACTGCGAACCATTGTCTGAGACTATGGACTCCGGTAATCCATGCTGACTGAAAATGTTGGATAACACTCTCAGCGTACTAGATGTTGTTGGAGATGACACCGGAACGATTTCTGGCCACTTGGAAAAAGCGTCAATCAAAACCAAATAAAAAGTGCCATTTATCGGTCCTGCGTAATCAATGTGGATCCGAGACCAGGGCTTTTCAGGTCGAGGCCAGGGAACCGGTGGTTGGTGTGGCGGATTCTTTGAAGCTTGTTGACATCGGGAGCAGCGTTTTACAAAATCAGTGATGTGCTGGTCCATGTGCGGCCAGTATGCGTAACTGCGAGCTATTGACTTCATACGGTTGATTCCTGGATGTCCAGAATGGAACTGACGAAGAACTCGATGGCGTAAAGGTTGCGGAATCACCACGCGATCTCCAAACATTAAACAATCTTTTACGATCGCTAATGCATCTCGGCGATGAAAGAGCTGTCGAAGGGAATCATCTTTGAGATTCGAAGGCCACCGAGAATTCATGAATCGGATCACCTTTTGAAGCGTTCCATCAGCTGTGGTAGCTCTTTGAACCTCTGTTACTGTCACGGGCAGGGCACGAACGGACTGGACCAACTGTGGGTCGGCTGGGTCCTCAAATGCAACATGCGCAATAACCGTGTCTTCTTCGGGTGTTGGCTGGTTGTTGATCAGCCGAGATAATGCATCGGCCTGACCGAAGTCGGTGGTGCGTCGATATTGAATATCGAAGTCATAACCCAGCATAATCAGGGCCCATCTTTGCAGGCGGTTGGCAGAGTGTACGGGAACACCTTTCCTTGAGCCGAAAATGGAGAGCAATGGTTTATGATCGGTAAGTAGGGTGAAACGGCGGCCATACAACATTTTGTGGAAACGCCGAACCGCGAACACTAAGGCCAACGCTTCTTTCTCTATCTGTGCGTATCGCTGTTCTGCTGGGGTTAGTGATTTCGACGCATGCATAATGGCCCTCTCCGATCCGTCTGGAAAGACGTGTAGAATGACGGCACCGACACCAAAATTAGAGGCATCAGCTGCCACAACGATCGGCAGCTTTGGGTCGTAGTGGGTAAGTAGCAGATCAGAACTGAGCATCGTCTTTAGTTTGCAGAATGCTTCCTCGCATTCGTCTGACCAACACCAGGGGACATCCTTTCCAAGCAACCGATTTAGCGGGGGCCGGATGTCGTGCAACGAAGGCAGGAATGCCGAATAGTAGCTGATTAACCCCAAAAGGGAACGTAATGATGGTACATCCTTAGGAGGTGGCATCTGCTGTATAGCTCGAACGTTTTCCGGGTCAGGATAGCGACCAGAGGCGTCAAAAATGAACCCAAGATATTTCACAGTTGTCAAGAAGAATTGACACTTCTCGGGACGGAGGCGGAGGCCATTGTCCTGAATGCGCAGTAAGACGGCATTGATTCGCTCACGAAGCTCTTCGGGGGAAACAGCAACGATCAGCACGTCGTCCAGGTATGCGACCACACCTGGAATGCCAGAAAGGATGGTGTCCATCAATTGCTGGAAAATTGCTGGGGCGGTTTTGACGCCAAACGGAAGACGGTTGTACTGATACAGCCCGCGGTGTGTGTTGATTGTCAGTAGTGGGCGTGATTCTGGTGCGACTTCAACTTGAAGGTACGCTTCAGCCAGGTCGATTTTGGCGAAGAACTTCCCACCGTTCAGAACAGTGAATAGATCGTCGGGTACTGGTAGTGGATAATGGTGCTGCTGGATAGCTGCATTTAGGCCGGTTGAGAAATCGGCGCATATGCGGATGCCACCGTTAGGTTTCTTTACTACAACGATCGGCGCTGCCCAGGCAGAGTAGGATACAGGGGACAGAACGCCTTGTTCTTCCAACCGTTGAAGTTCGGCATCTACCAGTGGGAGGGAAGCGTACGGAACTGGTCTCTTTGGACGGAAGACTGGCGTAGCTCCCGGCACGAGGTGGAGGACTGCTTGTGTCGCAGTGCACTGACCGAGACCGGACTGGAAAACAATTGGAAATCGCTCCATAATGTCGGATGCATGATCTGGATGCGCTGTAGGAGACTGAACTGCATTGCAAACGGCGCTGATTGGAATGTCGGCTAACCCAAGGCGATCGAACCAATCAAGACCCAATAGGTTCAACTCAGTTGCCGTTATATAACACGACCCCACAAATGTAGTTCCTCGAAAAGATACACAGCACTGGAGCTCACCGGAAAGTTTTAACTCTCCACCGCAGGCACTGGTTGCAGTTCGAGCTGCTTGTCTGATCGGAGGTTGCCCGAGCGTGCGCCAAAGCCTCTCCGAAATGATGGTAATGTCCGACGCAGTGTCCAACTGCAGACGGATTGGATGACCATTTACGGTGACTGTCAGATACTTCCGGTTACCTGGCGTGTTGATCTGGAAAGTAGCCAGCAAACTGAGAGAGGAGCCAACAGGGTTCGATTTCGGTTTGGGACGGATGCGTGATGATTGCTTTGAAACAGCAGAGGCCGTATGCATCAGTGACTGACAATATCCATCTTTGTGTCCCACGGACTTACATTGGCGGCACCGATGCTTCTTGTAAGGACAGAACCTGACGAAGTGCCAGGCTCCACAGTGCCAACATTGTGAAGGTGGTGTCTTCTTTGAGCCTTTGTTTTGCTTCGGACCAGAACACTGCGAGGTCGATTTGGTTGGGCCAGAATTGACAGGGCCAGGCTGTTGCGTATCCTGGTGTATTGCATGAACCTCGGAACCGCCATGACCCCCGAGTTGGACCATCGCGGTGTCATGCTTCAGGTTAAGCAACCGTTGACACTCCGAGGTGACGGCCTGCAGCGTCATGGATGGGTCCTGCTCGATGCGGCTGAGGAGTCGGGTACGGATTTCTGCATCCTTCGGGGATTGTAGACCACATATGAAAATCAGCGACTTGAACTGATCTTCCGTTAACGATCCGAGTTTGAACCGTTCGCATTCTCGGTTCACGATGCCAGAATATGTGAGGAAGTCGTCTGCATCACTCTTCACTAGCTTCATGCATCGATAACGGATGTTGAAAAGTGACGTTTGCTCACCGAATATTTGTGAAAGCGTGTTGACCGTTTCATCAAAAGTGAAATCGCGCGGGTTTTTTGGCAGAATATAGTTAGCGTACTTATCATGCTCTGCGGGTCCAAGTTTGCGGAGCAGGAGGCGAACCTTCCAACTATCATCTTGAAGTGAAAAATCGACCCTGAACAGGTCTTCATAGCGACGAAACCAAGCATCAAACGTTATGCCAGCTGAGGGTTCATAGCAAAATTCGTTGATACTGCCAGCGATTCCATCAACCGACTGTGGGACACTCGACGCCGCCGGTGAAGCCAAAGATGTAGTTGATAGTCGCTCCGTAAGTACTTTGATGAGTTGCAGTTGTTGCTCAAACATTACTTTGAGTTGTTCTGCCTCCATCTTGCGTCGCCAAATATGTTACGGTTCGGTCACGCAGCGAGCAAACAATATGATATGCGGATTGTGGCAATACTCTATCCCCAGCTATGTTGCTTGATCCGGACTCCTAGCACGGCGAATAGTAAGAAGACGAAAACCTCGGACACAAACTTTAATAAGCCAACAACACACGATCAACAGGAGATGCCCGGAGCTTCCGGACCCAAGTCAGTGCAAAGAATGGAATCCTGTACGTGGTCGGATTTAAATTTCCTTGGAGTATCAATAGGCCATTGATTTTTCATAGTTTGACCTTGAAGATGATGGGAGTTCGCTAGCACACACAAAAGCACAGCGTTTTCTGTGGGATATTGATATCTCCAACACCATCATACACTCTCACGCACTCAGAAGCATGTGAATATGGGGAATAGATTATGCTCACGAACTTCTTGGGCGTACCCTTTTCAACAGGTCTAGTTACAGCACTGACCCACCGACCGAATCAAATGCACCGTTGAAGTCAAGATTGTGGACCATCTGTACATGCGGCATTGCTCTGATACCTGACGGGGTGTGATAATACGGTCAACACAGCCTCTACCCGGTTCATATCTAGCTTGACGCTCACGAGTTAGTGTTTTGCATGCCAGCGTGAAACGACGAAGAATCAGCATCGACAGAAGCCTTGTCACAGCAGGAGTCAAACGAGCACTTCCGAATTTGCTACTGTCCTTGCTAGTATCCTTGAAAATTGGCACTATTGTCAACTGACCACCATTGTTTGGATCGGCCTTTCTCCCACATAGACCTGAACAGGCGAGATGGCTCAGGTTGGAGCGCGAATTTACTGAGCGGAAGGTCCGTGGTTCGAACCTGTCTCCCGACTTCCCTGTCTACACTTGGGCAACCTGGCAGTATCCCAGCGCTCATGGTTCCTTCAGGTGGCATGGCAGATAAGGCGTTACAGCTGAACGATTATCTTTTTTGTCTTAATATAATACTATATATGATACGTTCAACCATGGCACCCTGCTGGTGCCTAGCTGCCATGCCATCCGAAGGAAGCACGAGGGCTGGGATACTGCCAGGTTGCCCAAGCCCAGACAGGGGAAGTCGAAAAGTAGAGGTCGGGTTCGAAACACTGACCTTTCGGCCAGTAAATTCGTGCTCTAACCACTTGGGGCATCTCGCCCCTTTTATCTTATATTTGAACAGAGCATGTGCAAGGTTGTCAGGACCAGCAGCATGATGACGCACGGGTATAAGTATAAACTCGGTCACTTCTGAGGTTGAAGACAGCCCCATGTTCAAAGTCCACCAGGTAGAGCAGGTGGCCAACTGCATTGTTGTTCGAAATATTGCGCCTGGCGGTCAAACGTCCTGCTTTGCTGGATATCAGGAAGCCACTCAAGCTCATGGCGAAATCCATTTGTCTTTCTAGGGCATTGTGTTACTCGGCCGTCACAGTCCTGGGCAACCGGTGAGGGCTTTTAGGATAAATTGTTTTTTATTTGTCCTTGCTCAAGGAATGGAAGCATGGCTGCTTCCATGCTGGTAGATTGTAAGAAATAGGTTATCAATATTCCAGTATCACATGGGATAGTATGAACCTAACCCAAGACCGCCCCATACTATGGTTAAGCTTAGTATGGGGGCTCGATGCTTTTAGTTTGCCTGCTACCCTTAGGTCTTCCAGGCTTGGTTGAACATTGCGGGACGAAAAACCCAGGAGACTGATGCATCACTGAGACCCTACCGCCATATCGACGTTGCAGCTGTTGGTAAAGGGCATGTAGTCACTATGATCAAATAGCGCTTGCAACTTCGTGTCCTCATTGAGCTCACGAATGATTTCACAATATGAGTGAAGCTTCCATTTGAGAAGTCGTTGTTCAGGGACCAGGTAGAACGTGACGAAGTTTACGTGATTGAAGGATGAGCGGCGCTACAGGCTGTCTACGTGAGAGCTAATAGCACTGTTGTTCAGCCAAACGGTTAAGTATTCAACTCTGAGTTTGGTGAGATGCGCGTTCTCACTAAGCATGGAAAAACTGTACACTACTTTTCGACCTTTCACAGACAAATCTCAACCGAAGAAAGCCTTAGTCAAGAGCGAAAAGAAATAGAAAAGGTAGGACCTTTGTGCGAAAGTCCTACATTCATAAAAAAAAGGACAACGAATAATAAAGTGCCTACCTAGTTGGACAGCATTAAAATGAAAACATCCGAGCATCATGTCGAAGTAGGACGCCATTGGTAGGACTGGTCCAACGTCCTTTGCGAACCTCACTCGACACACGCTGAGAGTACAAAGAATGGGAAACTTTAGCTAGCCGGTCCGACTAGGACATGACGGCATGCACGCCACTGCAGTCGCTTACGTGCTATTCTTGTCTCCAAAATGCCGGTGTTCAGATGCTTCCGGGCGACAAACCTGTCCATATTCCCCTCACTTTTTGAGTGTAGGAGACGAAATCATTGGAAAGGCCGACCAAGGTCACCAACCGTCGGCATGTGCTTCACATCCACAATATTCAAGGCCATGGAGCGTGACGTACAACATTTGAACATACTCCTAAGAATTCGGGAATATGAGGTTTGTGGAGCACTGTAGTACCTCACAGAATCTATTAGCTTTGACGGTAGTCTGAGAAACCAAGTTAACGCACGGATGGAGTATCAAGGCGTCTTACCAAGCCAATATCCTGCTGCCTGTTCGCGAGTAAATTCTGCAAGGGCCAATACACGCCAACGAAGAATAAGAAGTGTCAAGAGCTTCGTTACAACTGTAGTCGAGAAGGTTCCTTCTTTAAGAACGCAGTCCCCAAGAACTATTCCTGGCTCGCCCCTGTTGTATGAGGCTGTCTCATTTTCCAAATGGAGACAAATAGATCAAGCAGATACTGAGTGAGGACCCGGCCTTCATCCTTGAATTAGTCCGGATTGGGAGCATCAGGTGCCCGAGTGGAGAGTTCCATGTTCACCGTCGACGGTCCTGTGTAGTTCGAGAATCCCAGTATTTTTGCTCGGTTTGAGATGGCTTCCTTTATTAAACATGGTGGGGTCAGTTTGAGGTTTGACAACTAAGTGGACTGAATTATGTTCGGAACCAACGGGAACATTCCTCCAATATCCCAGCAGAAACAATCTTCACTCTGACATCATGTTCTTGAGTGAACCTGGTATTGACATTTCACAGGCGTTAGCAGCAGCCCAATTTTACTCACCCAATCTGCTGTAAGCAGCGAATAAGCCGACCAGGTTTATGCCACCACAAGCGGGACGATATTGGGGGACATTCTCCCCGCTTGTTGAAAGGGGGACGGGTTCTTCTGGGGTGGCCAAAACGGAAGAGGATTGGTAAAGGTTAACCAAAGCGTTTCTGCAGAGAACTCACCGTAAGGTAACAGAGTTCGGCAGGAGTCTCCAGTACACCACACTTCTTTCTTAAACAAAAACCGTCAAACTAGAGGACCAGTTGACTGCATTGATCAAACTTCTCGTTCAGTTGTAACTCTCTTTCGACGTCTAGCTGCCGCGCCTTGTTCCCTGCGCCATCGGGTTAGGC
>NW_008752185.1:239651-241493 GCF_000715545.1 Opisthorchis viverrini | reverse complement strand
CGAAAAACGACATGACTGCAGGAGATTGTGCAACAAAATGGAAAATGAGAATGTAAATATTTAGGCGTAGTACCGTGCCTCTCGAAAAAAGTCGCGAATCTGGAGATACCCTCTAACTCTAGGACAGTCAAGATGCCAGGGTTGTGCTCGAATCGCGAACCCCGAAGGCAGTAAAAATACGCCCAAACTACTGAATTTCTAAAGCTCAGTAATGATAACGCAGCCATCATAATATAATGTATTTGGTATATGTAGCATGTGCCAATAGCTGGTGGCAATAACATGCCTAGATTGATTTCTTTTGCGTAGCCAAATAAATCAGATTACCGCTGTTGATGTTGCCCGGATTCCCAGCCTCTGATGGTTCGTTTGAAAACCGTGTGATATCAGTGAATCCCCCTGACGAAGCACATTCCTTACAAAAGTAAAAATGTCACCAGTGAAATGGTTGACTTCGCTTGACTCAAAATTATAGGGACGAGAAATTCCTTGTCATTGGGTTGTTTATCGCCAGTGTCGTGCATTCAGTGGAACCAACTAGCGGACGACCATGTATTTCGCACTGGTGTTATAAGGTGATCTGCCACTATATGTTACGCGGCCTGAAACAGCATTTAGTCCACATTTCACACGAAAATTCACATCGAAGTCTAGTCAGCTGCGGAATGACTGTCCAGTATAAAGTGATTTTGCACGGTAATTCCAAGAAACACATCTGGGGAACGTGTAAATCAACTGTCCCACCGTGTCTACTCGATGAGGTTGATTCGTCTTTGATATTTTCGTCTGCGTTTTTCTGCCAACCGTAAGGTTTAAATGAACATCACGTCGTTCGCCTATCTAATGAAACCCAGAAGGGAGAGNACGGAAAGTCACCGGGACGGGAAATCCTTTGTTCTTGCATTGCTTATCTCCAGTTCTTTGTAGTTGGTGTTTTGTAGTGGTCTGCCTCCACCGGGCTCGTAACAGCATCTAGTTCAGTGCAGTGTATGACTGTATACTGTAGTCCGGTCCACATTTCACACATGAAAATTTACGTGGAAGTCTGTGGGTTGACATGTCTAGGCAGCTGCGGAATGACTGTCCAGTATAAAGTGATTTTGCACGGTAATTCCAAGAAACACATCTGGGGAACGTGTAAATCAACTGTCCCACCGTGTCTACTCGATGAGGTTGATTCGTCTTTGATATTTTCGTCTGCGTTTTTCTGCCAACCGTAAGGTTTAAATGAACATCACGTCGTTCGCCTATCTAATGAAACCCAGAAGGGAGAGAACGGTAGTGCGCTTTTGAAGAGTATGCAGCAATCTTTTGTGTTGGCGGTCGTTTCAAGAATAGTCGTAGAGATTTTTTCGCGTATGAATCGTGTGGCCTACCGGCCTGTTTCNGTATGAATCCTGTGGCCTGTCTTGTCGCTTGGCGTTCCATTAATCAGTTCCTAAGCAGGTATTGCTCCTCCAATGTTATTCGGCTTTGCAGTTGTTTAGACGTCTGTGCGGTAGCACGCAAGCGACGTATCTAAGCTCACTTTTTTGAGTGACTTGATAACGGTGCTGGATAGAAGTCGGTCATGTCCCATGCGGATAAGCATAGAAAAGTTGAAGAATATAATACAAGAACATCAGGCTGCCAGGATCTTAATAGTACGGCTTCGAAAACAGACAGTTCCAAGGGACTGCTTCCCTGTCTGATTGTTACAAACGTTTCAAACGTTTCAACGAAACATCCCACGATTTACAATGGACGGTATGAGAACTTATTCGAGGTCAATGGATATAAGTTTAACAATATGTCTCTGGTCCGGCCAGGGTTGAAAGTGGGTGAAAATAGAGTGGAGAACAG
>NW_008752185.1:203741-238177 GCF_000715545.1 Opisthorchis viverrini | reverse complement strand
TACACAGAAGACGTTAACCGGTCTTCATTAAGGCCTGTTTGCTAGATGGAATAGTTTTCTTGTCTGGCGGGAATGTTAGAATGCTGCATGCGTGTAAGCAAGCCGAGTGCACTGAAGTAGTTCACGTTTCTGAATGTTCCCAATCA
The DNA here is from genome assembly GCF_000715545.1 of Opisthorchis viverrini. Classification (NCBI taxonomy): domain Eukaryota; kingdom Metazoa; phylum Platyhelminthes; class Trematoda; order Opisthorchiida; family Opisthorchiidae; genus Opisthorchis; species Opisthorchis viverrini. Next base: position 238,031 of record NW_008752185.1, on the reverse strand, counting down.
CCGACGATTGGCGTCATTGGAAACTCCTCCAGGGGGACCTCAGAAAAATGATCACGGATTATTTCCATTGATGGCTTTCACACTCCATCGCTAGGCCATGGTAATGCGTAAAACGTCTGCATTCCAAGTCATCAGGCTGACTTTATGGATGTTCGTGACACTAGGCATAGTCACGTCTTCCGATAACCCGTCACGTATATCAGCTTTGTTGAACAAACAAACCCTAGAGACACTATGACACAGGTGCTTAGACACCATAACAAACTGGTGTGACGTTATCACGTCAGATGCTCGTTGAGTCCTGTTAACCCGTCACGTATATCAGCTTTGTTGCTCGAACAAACCCTAGAGACACTATGACACAGGTGCTTAGACACCATAACAAACTGGTGTGACGTTATCACGTCAGATGCTCGTCAGGTGAGTCCTGTAGACATTCCCAGCTGTGTATCTTTTGAAGTGGTTCCGCCGCAGAACGTCATTTTTGAGCCCAACTTTGCTTGCATGGATCACCAAATCAAACGGTTTTGCGACTGGCTCATCCGGCCTTTACAACTTTCGTTTGCAGACATTGGCGCTCCACTGGCAGGTCGACAATTATCTTCGTTCTTCTTATCCACAGTAACTCCTTCCAAGCGTACTCCAGTCCAGCTCATTCTAGTTTTGTCTCGTCCATGTCCCGTTTAAGACGGTCCGTTACTCCAAATTGAGGATATTTCAACTAGTTCAGATGTTTATTGCTGGTTTGCGTTGGTTCTCTGAGATTCATGAGCCAAAATACAATCGTGTGGACGTGAAGCAAATTTAAAGCGAATCACCCAAAGAACATGTAGTTTCCCCGATGGCTTCACTAGTTTTTAATTCCTTGCCATTATGCTACTACAAGTGCCTTTGAATAAACAGGAGAGGCTTCTTCATTCATTTAGTATAGGCCACATTACCACACACTGGCTTCTTACTAAGCATGAGATGTTTCGTTCAAACGTCCCATTTCCATCGACACCGACGCCACTGGCCCGCTTACAGATTAGATTGCTTTATTCCAATAGGCCTACAATTGCGAAGCATTTTCGACAGAATACTTCATATGTGGAGCTGGCAAGTAATTCTCACCCAACACGAAAGTTGTAACTTTTCTTCGAAATTGTTTCAGCACCGATCTGTGTCTAGAATACTTGTTTGTAGATCACGATATTCGAGGGTTTGCCTCGAACTTGAGGTGCTTTCTCACATTCTTTGAGAGTGGAAAATAATTTGTGTGGGCCCGCTCGGCTTGGTTTTTGATAATGCAGGTGTACTATGCTGAAGTTCGCATTTGGCAATAAACTTTTACAAAGAATAAACGAAGGTTGTCGGATTCGGTCTTGTCTGTTCGGCACAGCATTGCATGATATTTGCAGAAATTAACCCATTGAGCTTATGGAGGGAACACTATCAAAAGGTTGCTGGGAAAAACTTAGTTGTCATGAGTGATGTTTTTTACCAACATTTATTTCTCAGCATCGAATATCGTCTCGGTTGAATAATTAGGCAGCATTTGTGCAGCATACATAGATGATGAGATGATCAGCAAGGATTTAGTTGAGTAACTCTTTAAGTTATTCTACAGTGGGACATATTGCTCCAACTTAATCAGTTGGTTACGGCCAGAGGAAATGGTCTGACGGTGATACTACTGACGGCGAAGCATGCGAGTAATATGTGACGTTTTCGGGATTTCGCTTTGCGACCCTCAAAAACGGGAGATGTGTTGCGGAATTTGTGGAATCGCTTTGTAACGTTTGGGCAATGAATAATTGGAGTCATTGAGTATCTAGGAAAGTTCAAGGAGACGCGCTCAGCAGAAGATGGATTTCCAGTGTTTTAAATTAGATGCAAATGAGAGTTTTGGATCCATGCCCAATAGTCTACAGTCGGTCAGCTGGCATCGTCTAATAAATACCCCTCAGCTGAAGCCTTAATCCCTTCAATGATAGCGATCAGCTTGTGAGCTATGAATTTAGTCGAAAAATGTACTTCGCCCAGTTTTGTTCATCTCAACCAAAAGATGAGACAGCCTCTCTGCGGCACATTCAATCAAATAATATCATAGACCAGTTTTAGCTGACATTTAGTCAAAAGTTGCTACAAAATGTGTTAATCTGCGGTGGTAGTTCATCAACTTACATAAAGGAACATGCTATCTGAAGAGACCATTGAGCGCCCAACTGAAATAGACGTAATGCGATGCATAAACTGCGTTTCCCAAACCGCGAAAGCATAAAAGTCGCAAAGGGCCTTCCTTGAGATGGAACAAAGTTTCTCTTTTACATTTCGTTAACTGAAAGAACCTTGTTGTTGAAAACAATTCCGCTGCTAATAGAGATAACACTTAGGCACCCAATAGGCCATTAGTACATTACAAAGAACTGTTTTGTTACACCTTTGACCTGAACATATTTGTCTAGTCATCATCTTCACTACAGACCGGTTGTTCTACTCGGTACGATTGCCCGGGTTACGTACCTGATGCCTTATACAGTGTGTTTCATCTATAATGTTGGAAGTGAACAAGTTTCTGCAATTCCCGATTGCTTTAAACTGGAAGCTTAGCTTGATCCTCCAAACTTCAGACCTCTTCACAGACAACCTCGTGTCTCATTTGAGTAGATAAGCATGAGCTGTGACAAAACATATTAGCAGTGCATTACATATATGCATGTTCTTGTACAGGCAATGATCCGTTTTGAGCTTCCTCAAGCACAGCGCGCAGGTGCTCCATTTGATTCCAAATAGCGCGACAGCTAAGAAAATGAGGGATTAATTGTCTTTCATATGCGTTGCCCACGAAAATAGAATTGGCACACAAACTAATGTATTTCGCAAGTTCCTTAGAATTTCGTTGCCGAGTAATCCCCCTCACGAAAATATAATGCAGTATCTCGAATAGATCACAAACTTAAACACCAGGCGGCATTCGCGCAACGCACACAACTGAAGGCATCAAAGACGAGTCAGTGAGTTGAGTTTCCCGTGTAAATAACAATGAATGTATTCGTCGAAATTAGAGAAAAACATAACTTGTTGAGGACTGGTGAGGCGGATTTTAGCATTCTCGTGGAATTCCCAGCATTTATTCTGAAATGGTGGAAACGGAACCTGCGAAGGTTTATTTTGCAAAGTGATGAATTAGTAGCCGTAAGATATTCCGAGGAGGCACCCTAACAATAAAAGCGCGATTAAGTCGGGCCTCTAATGGACTAGTTAATCACAAGTTTGCAGGCTCCAACATGGCATCCAGTTGGCTTTCAGGTCTCAACTCTCTCTTGCTTAGCCAAGATAGGCTCCCACCATACGAGGGTAGTCATATTTCGACCACCAAATGAAAGGAAGAAGGACTTTGCTGCGTTATCATTCGTTGGAAAAAACAACTGACCGCCGTTGCTTATAAACCAGGCGATTATTCTGCAGCGAACACAAGCATACTACCTCTAGGGACGCCTCATCTCTGCACACTGGCATGGGAAGTATAACAAGGGTTTCGTAGTTCTCTAGGTCCAGAATGGTCTATGCCCAGTCGCAGGCCACAGACATGGTAACGCGTGTAACGCATGCCATGCAGACGTGCAAACAGACATCCTCGTGTTCCAGGCTCAAATAAAATATGGTGTTTTGTGTGAAGCTATCAGGTTCTCTGACTAGTTTTGCTTCTTACTCACATCTGCATCAGAGGTTCAATTGTTGGTGCGCTACTGGGAAACCAGTGACCAGATGATAACAGAGGAGCATCGGTTAGAGCATTCCATCGGGAAAGCCTTCGTCGTTTGAGTACTTTGTTCAGATGAGTAGCTTGATGGCGCAGATCGTCTCTTTACGGCAGCTGATGAGAAAATGGAGTCTTATACAGATTGATATGTGTTTTGCTGGGGACGTGCCGTGTAAAACAAGTAACTCAAGAAGAATACGGAATTGAACATCCCTCTTCATATATTCGTCGATGCGTTCAACCACAGAAATTTTCCGAGAGACGCAGAAAATCCTACATAAAAATTCGTTCTAACGGTGTTCGGAAACAAATACAGCTGATCGATGTTCAGCATCGGCGAGCGGTTCCTCTGCCGAACGGGCTCCTCAACAAGGTGTGGCAGCATCTTCCTTGGTAAAAATGCTTTTCTGATTGCATCACTTGATTTTTGGCTTTAAATGTATATCTTGTGGTCTGGAGCATAATAGTTCATCGGTTACGATATGGCATGTGTATGTTGATCACAAGGAAGGAATGTGTACTGAGAAGAATTCGTGTGGCAGACACGTCGCCAGTGTACATGTGGAATGTGCGGATTGAAGAATGGGTCGAAAGTGGTTATGGCTGGGCGACTTCGCGGAACATGTCCAGTTCAGCGTAGTTCGAAAGACATCATCCCGAAAGTTCATTTCAAACATTCAAACAAGTTTTTTCGATCCGAACCCAGCATCTAACTTGAAGTTTTTTCCCGGAACAATGCATACAATCTTTATATCCACTGGAAAGAAGGGATGAAAATGTAGGCTTTTCTTATCACTCCCAAAATCTTTGTTGAAAATTATATTTGGTGTATTTTCCTTATTTCAAAAATTGTACTCTTAACCAAATGTTCAGGGAATTGACTTGACAAGATTGGAAATGTTTGATTTGCCGGTTATTGACCTCAGCTTCCGTTGGGTCCCTGATCTCGTAGCGAGAAACGCGGTATCTTCTTTTTTGCATGAGTGACAGACACAATCGTAGGATAACCGGCGAAGCCCGCCCATCTTAACCTATGTATTTTGTGTGACGTATTACATGTCCGCCCCAAGCGCTGTGGGAAATACGGTGTAGTCCGTCACCCCAGAGCATTATTTTGAGGTCACTCAACACAGAATTCACTAGTATCAGGTGTTCAAAAGCGCTTCATCGAAATAGAGTGTATCCATAGGGTCCCATTTGCATGAGTTCAATGGCTAACAACCAGAACGCTCAAGTATTTGGCCAGAAGCAGCTGACAAGCAATGTGAGACTTTGAGACTAGATTTCTTACCACTAATTTTTGGCCGGCGAGCGAACACGCGATGTGAATCTCATGATTGAAGAATCAAGGAAAAAATATCCGTTCAGTTTCTTGGAGAGTCACAGAAAACTGTGCTACATGCTTCGGCTGTGTCCACCGAAACGCGCAATCGGACTAGTACTCTTGTCCTGGTTGACTTCGCGGCTGTCGTGAATTGTTGCAGCTAGCCGTGCATATTCTTGCGGCGTCTTCTGACGGGTAATACAACTGACGAGTGTCTACTAATGAGGGTGCTTTTGTTTTTGCCTGTGGCTTACGCCGAAACTTAGTGAGAGTGTTCCACTGTGAGCAGAATAAATCGTATCTAACTGTCCACACATCCCAAGCGACTTGCGTCCGTCACACAAAACGGGCCAAACAATATTTCCAACTTTCTGAGATTCATGACATTTGATGATTTGTGAAAATCTTCTCGGATATCAAGTATTTTACATCTGCTCAAATCAATTGTATGTTGCATGAATTCTAGAGTATTCTAAATTTTCCTTAGTCTTCAAACAGTTCAGTAGGCGATTTAATCCGATATTGCGTTGGGATAGGATGCCAAATTGGACTCGGATTATTATTTACATGATCCAAGTATTCATTGCTTATAAAGCTCAGTCATCAAGCGTTAGAATTATCCAGGTAAACACCTATTTACCAACTAACTACTCTTTATAGGCCTGCTGACACCACATACGATGACCAGTGTCCTCCATGTCAGATCCTATGGGTTATTTACCTGAAGCAATGATTTCGGCTCATAAATTTTAGGATGCTATTTGTATGTGTAAAGGAAGGGTATTTCTTGTGTATGAAAATGCCGGTTCAGTCATCGAGCTTATGGAGTAAAATGTGGTCGGGTAACAGGTAGAAGTAATGCCATTCTGGGTGTATTTCCAACAACCTCTTATCCCATTACAATGTTTGCTGCCGGTCTCGATATCAGCAGAGTCTTCATCGACAATGCTCTTTACATCTACATGCCTGCCTGAGCCATAATATTATTCGCTTGCTACGTAGTGCTTTATCAGGCTTGAAATTAATTATCCACATACGTGGTTTCAGTGTGCGCGTTCATCCCCATTTCTTACTTAAATAGCAGTCAGCCAGAGACGTCCAATCATTGCACGTCTGTTTGCGATTAGTACACCTAGCCCCGATTTTCAAACCGCCCAAATGGATGGCTTCCATGTTGGCTGGATTTATACGGGGAATACAGCTTCCAGGCCAATATGTGCTGAATCACCCTTACATTCCAGTCACCACAACAGTACATCATAAACATCATGGGGCCTCGGAGTTGACACCCGAGGTGTGACACCCCAATCGAGAAAAGTGGAACGGATAAGGGTCCATTTCTCCTCTGAATACAGTTCTAGTACCTGTTCGTCCACGGTGGCATTGGCTTCACCGTAGTCGCCCAGTTAGCAATTAGACAAGTGGGAACATCAATCCGAGCTTGGAAAGCTGCAATTCATTGATTTGCTAGATGACTTACGCACGTAATAAGATCAAGCCCGTCCGTCATAACCAGACCACAGGTGATCTGAATTCTGAATGATCCGTTGCACCAGATCACCACCCGTAAATTCAGTCAGCGTTATCGTGAGTCATGGAGTAGGGCAATCACTGCTCATGAGTTGATTACTTTTAATTGAAATCAAAATGATGAACTCCTCTAGCTTCCAGTAATTTTGTATCTTGCTTTGCTTGATCCAAATTGAGACGTGTTGATTCTCTCAAAGTATATTCTGTGGAAATTTATGATGTTTTTCAACTCTCTTCATTGAACGACTGTTCGACAAATGATGGATAGCGTGAATTAAGGCCATTAGTGGCAACGACCCTCATGTAGAGTAATCAGGTCACATATAAACCTGAATAAGACCAGCATCGTGCAATGCTTCTATTCATTACGGATTTGGATAGTCATCCTCTGGCTGAGTAACACAGCTCCCTACTCTTGTCCAACTTGAGAATCAGCGAGCCAGCCTTTACGACGGTTATATAGCTGGATGTAAATCATCTGTGTGGCGCTGCTTCTTTAAAAACTGGTGGATATTTTTCTAGATGAGCCGTAAATTTTGGGTGAAGAACGATTTTGGCCAAGCCTTCGTGATATCACGTTATACATCGCATCTAATTTGGCCTCTGGAATCACGCAGTCAATTGCGCCGGTGCCTCTAATATGTTGCGTGTAATGCGTAAGTAAACACGTCAACGTCTCTAACAATTCATTGTATATACCGCGCTTGACGATTCTTCCGAGATCGTGGCTGTTGTAGCTGGGATCACTGTGCCTTTTTGGCACGCCAACTGGCTGCTAAATTTTATTGCGTTGATGACTGAAAAAGCGCTTGGACTACTCATTTACAGCCAACTCAATCATGTTAGAGAACAAAGCGTTGAAGATTAATGGTGACCAAGGAACGGGCGGCAAATTTGGAATGTATTAATGGCACTATTAGCTGCGGATTGATCGTTCCAAACGTGTTCACTGTCCAGAGGTCATTTCAGGGGCTAGGCGCTCAAGAATATGCGTTTTAAATTTATAATCTGTCCGCAAGTTTCAGTCAAACGAAAAATCTGAATTAGAAAAAAAGCGTCTTAGACACATGCGCACGCCGTTGTAGAGATTCAAATTGCGCAACTTTTGAATCAGCGGATTTACCCTATTCTGAAGGATGCATTGTGGAACTTGAGGACCTGATGACCAAACTCACCGTGGGTGTTATTGATGAATGTATCCACTGTAATGAATGTGCACGCTAAATGAAATGCAGAGGCAATCTGGCACCTTGTCGGTTTAGCCATGCGAGTACGCACGTTTTCGCATGCGCCGCTGCTAGTGATCTTTTGTGCCCGCATGCACGTGTGTGCGCGTTTGCATGATGTGGATGAGCGCACTCGCTTGCGCAAAGCGATTGGTTGCGTTGAATGCGAGCGAATCAGACAATGGCGACGGGGAGAAAGTGAATGTTGGAGGCAGGTGCGAAAGAGCGATTTATGGCAACTGGTGGAGAAACTACATACAAGTTGGTAGAAAATTTTCACTCGGGTGAACAGTGATTTTCCAAACTTTCAGTCAGATCGATCGTCAGTTTTTTCTCGGCAAACACAGTGCACGCATTCGATATGTCGTTCGATCCCATAAAGACGATTGAAGATTTTATGGCATTGGGCGCATCGCTTCTGCTTTCCTCTCCTGTGTACTTCCTCGACATGTCGCATAAGACTGCGTTTTTGTGTGAAGAGATTTGCGCATTAATCGCAGACAAGGACAATCCACGTGGTTTGCATATGCTCTCCTAACGTGTTTGTACTGGATTAATTCACACTCGAAAGACCACGTTCATAGATTGCAGGAAATCACACATTCGTCTGAATGAGACTTCTGATGACGTAAGAATTTTGACAGGTAAGCAAATGATTTATCGCATTCAGAACACTTGTGACTTCCGTCAGACCGTTTCGGGTACGATGGATTGTATGTTGTGTCCGTTTGCTTCCCCAACATCTGCAGATTTGTGACGTCCAATGTCTGGTTTGCTGATGCCGGGTTGGTTGCGTATGCTGTTTCGTAAATTTGTGATTATGATACTATATAGTTTTCTTGATAAAAGTGCATAGAATCACAAGGTTTACTGCTAAACAAAATAATTTAATTCACCACTCCGATTGTACCACGCAGCATTTTATGACTGGGGACATGTCGGCATGAAATATTAAACTGTTTGGGGCAGGATTGTGAAATAAAAGTATTGCGACCGCAAGATTTGAAGACTAACTTGAGGTTTTTAATACTCCATACTCATACTGTTATTGGAAGAATGCTGGGACATCGCCTTTTTGTTAAACTGTTCTGAACTGAGCCATCTGTATTAATCCCATGAAAATATCAGCCTCAAAATGAACCAACGATTGGCGCGTACAATAAACCTCAGTGTAATTTACGGTTCAGCGTGGCTCAAGGCATCACATGTGCAATCCGTTTCACTGTTCTTGACATCCGAACCAAAAATCAATAGATTAACCAGGTATCAAATTGAAAAGGGTGGATGTTATTTTGCCTGTGTTCTCTGATGTTGGGCGTCCCTGAGGCGAAAATCACCAAGATCATACAATCCAGCACGTGATATGGTAGATTAGAATGAGATTGTCGGGGGGCCTGGAGTGCCCGTTGCGCTGAGTCACATCAAAGTCAGTTAACGATTCGATATTTTTCGCTCACGTTTTCCTGGGAACAGATGTAAAATACGGCATACTATTTTCGTGATAAATGGGATGAAGACTTATTTATTCTCGAGAGACCCCCGTATATAGACTGCAGTTAAACTCACGATCATGTGAGTTGTACCTGCGATGCTCGTATAATCTGGACAGGTAAGCAAATTATTTATCGCATTTGCGACACTCGCAAATGCTATCAAGATGGTTCGAGTACAGTTGGTTATCTGTCCTCGCAGCTTTTTTCGTGGAATCCCGATGTTGTTAGACTTCTTGAGATCTGATCACCGATCTCGCACGTCCTGCGGTCGCTGATTTGGACAAAAATGATGACCAGAGTATAATATTTTACGGATAAGAAGGCATCGGACTAAAAGCTTTTAGCACCAAATTGGTGTGAACTTCACCACCTTACTGCGGCCTCTCTGTTAGGCACTAATATATCATGCTGTTTGAATATATGTATGGGGAATCATTCACGCCTGTAGCTGTTCTCAGCAATCGGTGGAAACAATTAGCAAGGTGTCCTAACGATTGATGTTCTACCGGCAAATCGACACGTGAACTGTGCTCTTTCGATAGGATGAAGAAGCATCATATGGTTAGATGGCAACAGGAGAGCATGCAAAGCCACACAATATCCGGTAGATCATTTTATGCAGTTTGAATTGACCAATGAGGCTGAAAAGTGTCCAAACGCCAAACTATAAGAATCTCTTGGAATCCACTTTCACACCACTGCTGCAAAATAGTCAACAAATCGGTGCAAGACACGAAAGTTGCGTGATCGTCTTTGTGGCCACACATTTTGGTTTAAGCCAATGGAGAGAACAGCGCAGAATCTTCACAATAATTAGGCACATTGCCGAAACAAAGGGAAAATTTACCAAACTAAGCGACTACCTCATTTCACTTGGGATAAATGAAGATGGGATAGAGTTCAATGCCATTCTCCAGCCTGTGAAAAACGAGTCAATCACAGAGTTAGACAGAGCACTACATATTCCGCGAGTATAGTACATGGCAATTAGTTAGTATTTGTTTTTCTCGTCATCCACGGCCACATGCAAAAATCCCGGTCCTTTTGCTTAAAAAGTTCATCTCGGATTTGTAATTTACCACTACGTGAATCTACGCAAAGATCACCATAAGTATTCGTTGACAATGACAATATTCTGGGGCTACTTCAAACCATGCAACAGAGCGCTTGACAAACCCAACATCCGTGCATGTTGCTTCAATCTCAGGATGATCACAAATGATTTCTTGCCGGAAATCAACCAAAATGGTTTCACCTCGTTCAGTGACTTTTATCCCTTATGCAGAACAAAATAACTTATTCCTCTCCGATTGCGATCGCGACGATTCACAGCTGACTTAAGTTCATTATGTGTTGCAACAATTTAGATTGCGATTTCTACGCTATTTGGCTGACCATAACCCGATTTAGATTCTCCGAACCCTCGTTTAGCGCAAAGCACCTAGTTGTTTAGACAGTGCTCTCAGCCTGTCCCTCCCCCTGGCTGCACTTCAGTTCCTGTGTTGTATGGAAACATTACGTCCTGTATTGCGACATTTACATAGATTCGCAACTTCGCCAAGCAGATTCAGATAATGATAAACCTGTCTCTCTACTGTAAACGGTTAGCTGTTTAACAATTTCTTACGGCACACAATGGACCAAAAACATCATTTAATTGATATTTTCCTGTCCAGGAAAAGGGAAACGGGTATATATCCATGTCGCTCGTTTATAGGACCGCCAGGACATATGGTTGCCATGACATACCTGATCATCATCATTGAAAATATACTGCTAAATAGATAAACTGATTAGGGAGGCTCTCTTTCCGCTCCATTTCCGTACTCAGGAAAGTCGCAAACGAACAAGACCGTGTGAAGGAGAGCTGTTCAATCGATCAAATGTTCTAGTTACCCTAGATTATGGCTACCCACATTTTCTTGTATGTTGAGTTACTTTTTTTAATATTAATTTGAAGCTGTTAGAAACCATTCTTATTCTGTTTCTAATTACACCTCACACTCGCCATCGCGAATGACGCCCAGAATGAAGTTGAGAAGTGTCATATACGGAAGATTCATTTGAATACCATTGTGGGCAAACCGGTATCGAAAAGAAGACACTTTATTATACTTTTGAACTTACATGAAGGAACATATTTTGCAAACAGACCGATGAGTCCCTCAAATAAAAAGAGGAAAATGAGTGCATAACGGATAATTCTCAGCACGAAGGCGCAGAATTCTTTTCGGGTGCTACGAATACCATGTGCTTAATGAGTGGAACACGATAACGAGAACCAGAAAGGACCCAGTTCATAGAGGGACAAAACTCACGATCATGTTGGGACGTCAAGATTCTCTTGAAATACCCCATCAGTAACATGAAGGTAATGATTTTCAGTTCAACCTGAGTACTCCTCTAACGCACTTCGCTTTTTATACGTGCCCTGATTGGGACACCCACGTTGGTCGAAAAAATGCTAATGAGTCTGGAGATCATTCTGTGGCATGTACATGGTTATTTTTGCTAACTAACCGTTCCGTCGAAATTTCCACCTGAACTTATTTACCGATTGGATGTGGAGAAATGGGATGATTCACGCTGAAAATTTTTTTCCAACATTACTTCGTGGCCGGATATATTTTAAACAAAGAATTTGCTCACCCTCGGTATGACGGAGGATTTGTCAAATTTAGTAGATTACAACCTGTACCTGAAGTCCCTCCACTTTGGGAATACTGGGTGCTCGGTACAGCTCTTTCATTCTGATTTTCTGAGCATCGTGAGAAACGTGTGTCAATGATGGTAAAACGGAATTCCCGACGCCTATGCCCTTGGACGCTTCATGAGACAGAATTATATCCTGTATGTTTCGGATGCAATTGCTTCGTAGAATTAATTAGAATGGAATGCCCAGTGGTAGGAAAATGAAATTAGAGAACAGTTATGTGGATTGAGCCTATGCATGTAATTTGATCTGAGGCGAATATCAATTACGAGAGCTCGTACACTCCCAATGGCATCGCTCTTTACACTGGGTAATTAATTGTAGACAAAGCATGGCTATTTTGAAAAAAATCAGGCGGTTTTTGAATTAACGAGCGTAAGATCGTTTTAATAACACTGCGAACAATAAAAAAGTCATACCAGACCAAAAGTCAAATGCCCCGAGGAATATGATGAACCAGCCTGAACCAGAAGAGATTGCTGAATTGATGAATCGCCCCGTTGAACCTGTTAAGGCTGTACGCAGTCGTGCTCCACCCAGATGAACTTTTCTTCAATCATTCACCACGGGACCAGAGTAGAACTCGGAATTATGTTTGCAAGCATGGCTATTTTGAAAAAAAATCAGGCGGTTTTTGAATTAACGAGCGTAAGATCGTTTTAATAACACTGCGAACAATAAAGCGGACACAAAAGACCAAAAGTCAAATGCCCCGAGGAATTTGATGAACCAGCCTGAACCAAAAGGGATTGCTGATTCGATGAATCGCCCCGTTGAACATGTTAAGGCTGTACGCAATCGTACTCCACCCAGGTGAACGTTTCTTCAATCATTCACCACGGGACCAGAGTAGAACTCGGAATTATGTTTGCGGGAATGGCACGCTCCTGTGCTTTTACACATTCCTGTAAAACTCCGACTGTGCTGGGATAATTTGTCATAGAACTAGTAATCAGTCGTTCTGGACAAAGGCTGGTTCGCGCTCACACAGAAGTCTTCTGCATCTTTCCGTCCGTTTCATCTTATGATGCCCAATGGGCCACTACTTATTGAACTGGAAACCTCTCAAGAGGCGCACCTGCCAATTAGATGTGCGTTGCTTATTGAGTTTATGTCTACTCGGAGCTGAATGCAAACAGATTTTTGTCTGGCAGAAACGAAATCCACAACCAACAGACAAAAGTATCTGTGGTGCGGTGTCCCGTCCCCTTGTGGAAATGGGTTGAGGCCGTGCGGTATGTACAGCTGCAAACTGATCGACCGCACAACTCCGGTTGAGTAGCACACATGAACTACTGCTCCAATCCGTAGTTAGTTGTTTTAAATCTGAGTTGTATTTCAAAATGCTTAGCGCGCAAGGCAACGAATGTTTCATTAAATTGGGGCTCAAACCAAATCATAGAAGACACTTTCATGTAAAAATTCATATAGAGAACCTTTCCGTTAAACTTAAAAACAAGCAAAAATATCATTGACTAGGCATGAAAATTGCAACCAGTGATGGAACATGGCGTTCGCTGCAATTTTTGATTTTATTAAAAACTGCCAACTGATCAGTTACGGACTAATGAACAGGGGAGAAGAATCTCGTACACATCTTGTTCACAAAGTCAAATATTCATCTTCTCTTTGCACGCATCCTTCTGAACTTTACTGGATATCCATTGACTGTTACTCAATTTCTGGCGAAAGCTACACTGCGATTCCTCAAATTCCGTAATGGATTTAGCCTTCGATGGGACGCAAACCGGGTTCAAGGAAAGCATGCTACTCGCACGCCCCCGTCGAGAGTATCAGCGGTACACACCCTTCTAACTTTAAGGATCGTTCACATGCCACCCACTCCGGTTAGTTTGGCTTTGCCATCGAGTCTGTTCGGCCACACATCGGGTATAACCTCATACTTGGAAATCTGCATCCAACTATCATTTCTATCCCCGACGATCTTGAATCATATAGACGTTACATCGGCCGCTCTGTAACGAAAAACGTCCCTTGCCATCGACTGGATAGCTGCCACGATCCCAGTCCACTCGTTCCAGATTAATGATGAGGCTTCCACTTGGCCTTCACGACTATGGGGAATGTTCAGGCCTTTCTAGTTGCCGTTTTCTGTCTAGCCCTTTTATGAAAGTCAAATAAATTTTCCCAAACTCTCGTTCTTTCTTCCTCTAACGCCTTCGGAGATTAACATATTTTGGTGGTGACTCAATTTCCTGATCAACCGGGAGCCGCCCTACTTAGCCATCAGTTGTTCGGCTTCTGCAACCAATCCTTAGTTCTTCGCTCTGAAGGCAAGGCCCCAGATCGAAATCGATAATTTTTAGCACCCCATGGTCGGCTACGACGTGGTGCATTACAACTCCGCCGATCGTCGCCCGTTGATTTGACAGAGCTGCCACATCGATACTTCACGGCAGGTGCTCTGTCATCATCATGATGTATTGATTCCCGCTGGTTGTCACCGGGAGAAAGTCCACAAAATCAACCAACCACATATCACCAAACTCTGAGATAGGAATTAGCTGTTCCGCCATATCCCTTACATCCGTTGGCACATCTTATATGGCACCACTTAATCCATCACTGTGCCAGTAGGCCTTTTGGCGAAACACGTCCTACGTCTTGGTACATCTTGTGTCACCCCGTGGCGGTCAACGATAAGCATCCGTCAGAAGACGGTTTGCGCAACACCAGAATCGATGGTATTCGACGAAATTATGTCAGCTTTATTCAGACAAAGCCAATCAAAGTAAATCAGTAACTTTCCAAATACTTTTCCCCCTTCCCGTTCTCAATGCTTCTTCTACTCTTTACATTGGCTTTGGTCTTTCGTACCACAGGATTCTGCCGTTGGAATTGCAGCAACTTTCGTGATCCATTGCGACGACGAGGCTATTGGCCCCAATCATGATTCTGGGGGCCTCATCTTGAGCCTCTGTTATTGACAGCGAATTAGTCAAGTAGTTCCAATTCAATCGCAAGTGCTGGAACCCCACGTCAATTCGCACCCGGCGTGACCAGCGGCCGAGCTGTCCACGAGGGTATCTGGTGGTCCTGTTCTACTCCAGGGGTGTGTGGTGGGTTTTGACATGAAACCTCTGTACGAACATATATAGCCTCCACTTATCCGGGTGTCCGACGATTCCCGAAGATACTTTCTCGATGGTCGAGCAATTCTTTTCAGCGTTAGTAGGGACACGACTGGCACATTCATGGACGATCTTCAGCATGGATTTCTTACACATTAAAAAATCAGGAGAGTCGTATTCCATATTAAACAATTACTGCAGCCCTTGAAGCACAAAGAGAACTTTGGCTACCAACACTCATTCATGTTCCATTTGGGTGTACAGAACGGAGGCTCATATTCGCAAGACCCATCAGCAAACACTTAAGAGAATGCAAGTCACCTACAGTACAAAATGGTGGAAAAATCGACGTTGCGTTCACACTGAACTTTGGTCAGTCGTCCTATTTCCGGACAAAGTTAGGTAGTCAGTCGGATTCTGAACAATGACAAGTCGCGTGAATTTCACAATACTTCACTTTCGGTTGTGCGTCGCCAGAACATGCGGACTAGCAGAAGACCTAGCAGAAGATACTTGTCGTTCGACTAAATCACACTGTTATTGAACCTTACGTCGACTAGCATCGCACTGGATGTCTCCTCGACGGAATTTTCTGTTTCACTCAACTGAAATACCCTGGTTACAGGCTACTAATAGTGTACTAGGAACCACAGACCTGGTTGGTCTTTCTAAAACATGGTTAATCCGCCTCAAGCCTGCGGTCTTACTCGGCTTGCACCAACAGACACACACAACACGCTGTCCAAATACATCCTAACTAACAACTGTCCCCTCCTCATAGTTGGTGGACTGCACGCTGCATTTAGCCTCGTTTTTACGGCTTGCAGATAGAGGTCTCCGGTCAACAATTCAGGTCTCTTAGCAAACAATCAAAAACACCTAGCATTTTTCCGTTTTGCGGCGTTCGGTGGTTTTTCAGGATAAGATGGACATCGAATCAAACAGAATTGGTAACCTTATCTAGAAGGAGTACATTTGGCCGTCACCAATGTCGCGATTTCTGGTGTGTTTAAGCGGATTACTTTCTTATGATTACCGCTTTCACTCAACTGAAATACCCTAGTTAGAGGCTACTAATATTGAACTAGGAATCACAGACCTGGTTGGTCTTTCTTAAACATGGTTAATCCGCCTCAAGCCTGCGGTCTTACTCGGCTTGCACCAACAGACACACACAACACGCTGTCCAAATACATCCTAACTAACAACTGTCCCCTCCTCTTAGTTGGTGGACTGCACACTGCCTTTAGCCTCGTTTTTACGGCTTTCAGATAAAGGTCTCCGGTCAGTAATTCAGGTCTGTTGGCGAACAATCAAAAACACCTAGCATTC
This sequence comes from Opisthorchis viverrini, assembly GCF_000715545.1. Classification (NCBI taxonomy): domain Eukaryota; kingdom Metazoa; phylum Platyhelminthes; class Trematoda; order Opisthorchiida; family Opisthorchiidae; genus Opisthorchis; species Opisthorchis viverrini. Next base: position 221,576 of record NW_008752185.1, on the reverse strand, counting down.
TTCCGTTTAGCGGCGTTCGGCGGTTCATCTTCAGGATAATGTGGACATCGAATCAAACAGAATTGGTAATCTTGTCTAGAAGGAGTACATTTGGTCGTCGCCAATGTCGGGATTTCTGGTGTGTTTCAGCGGATTACTTTCTTATGATTACCAGCGATAACGTTTTTGTCGTACTGGTCGGAAATATGAATCCTGAATGACTTCACCAAAAACTGAATTATTTCCCAAATCACATTGACCTCATTCCATCAGATAACGACCATCGACTATTTGCCCCAAATTAGCGAGCCTGTGTCCTATTTTGATGTGTAGGCCAATCGACACATTGTTTTCCCATTCAAGAAAACCTCGGTTGATGGAGTTGTGCGGTATGCTGACGGCTGGTTTCTCAAGATTCGGACGAGATTACGAACAATTCGCCACCAACTGAGTTTACATCATTAGTATTATGCTACGACTAACGCTGGTGTTGCGGCATCACCTTGATGAATTCGCATTGGTCTGAATGCTCGGCTCACAATATACCTACTCACTAACGGTTAATTATTACAGAAGAGAATGTCATGGTTTTCAGATACAGCAGGAGTTTAATTTATTCAAAAGGGTGATGATCGGCCCACATCAAAACGGAAGTATTACCTGGTACGAAGATGGACGCCGCAGGGAGTGTGCGAGTTCTCGTAAGTGATTGTCCCTTCATATCTAATAAGATGCATTCTCTCAATTCAGAGAGATGTTCTCAATTTTATATTTCAACCAATGAACATTCCACCCTTACTAATTGTACAGAGTGATTGCACCCGAAACATACGAGATGAAATTCTATCTCATGAAGCGACCAACACCATGGCCTTCGGGAATTCGGCAATGCCGTCGTTGACACCATTCTCATGAAGCTGGTGAAATCAGAATGAAACAACTGTACCGAGCCTCCAGTATTTTCAACGTAGGTGAACCTCAAATACAGGTTGAAAGACAATCAAATTTGATAAATCTTCCGTCATCCCGAGGGTGAGCAAGTGCTTAGGGTAAAATCTACCGGGTCACGAAGTAATTGTGGACAAAAATTTACGACGCGAATATTTCCATTCGTCTCTTTCTAATGGGTAAATAAGTTGAGGTAATAATTCTAACTCAACGGTTATTTGGCAGCAACCGATGGCCACTTAAATGCTGCACGGTGGTCTCTTGTCTCAATAAGATTATTTCGACCAACTGGTCGCTTTATGGTTTACTCTCCGAAACGGCCTTTGAAACAGTAGAAATACTAAGAGGAGAAAAGCCAAGTGAGCTTGTAGAGGGGCTAGATTCGGTTTCCAAGTACAATAGCGACCGCGGCCGAATGTGCCAAGCGAGCAAACACACTCCACTAGGGTTGATTAGAATTCCACGCTACACATTCCATGTGGTTCTTGATCATTTTGAAAATCTTGGGTCAAATACATAAAGTTAATGAAATTTATGAGTATATCTGCCTGCTGAAAACTTAAAGGGGGAAATTGTGGCTTGTAGGCGAATACATGACATTATATGTTCAAAGACCGATAGTGGATGGCATAGGTTCACCACCACATGAGCTGGCCAGATATCTCTCACATTTTGAAAGCATGCATCGGTATTTTAAGCAGAAACTGCCCTATTTGTCCATATTGCGTCTAGTATTCACGTAAATCACCAAATATGGACATTGATGCCACACACTCAGTTCTCACATTCAAGTTCCACCGCCTGAAGAAGTGGATCTCCTGGCACCCGAAAAGAAGCCTGCGCTTCCGGGCTGGGAAAAGCAGCTAATGCACTCATTTTATTCTATTTTAGTTGAGCAATTCAAAAGCCGGTTTGTACAGTATGATACACCGTGTAAGTTGAAAAATATCACAAACATTTTTTCAATCAATTGGAAATTCTTCGCGACCGATTGGGAAGTCATCGTTTCAGAGGGGTTTGGGAAACAATCGGTGGATTTATTGCTGGGCAACGTTTCGCTTTTGACACAAAAGCTTCGTCAGGCCAAGTGAGTAAGTAAGTAGATTGATTGGGTTTTAAGGCAGTCANGCTGGTTTCATTTTTGTTTCCAGTCAGAGCCAAATTTACATTCAAGCGAGAGAATTTGTCATGTAGAACATATGGTTGACGGAAACTCGGACACTGCGATTACCATTTGAGCCTAAATATGGGCGAAACCTATAGTAGTAGTTCTGCGTGTTTTTATTCATAGTTTCACTAGCCTACTACGTAGTTGAAAAACTTTCGATTGTTCTTTCGTAGCACCGAACAAGTTTATATCAATACGGTTTGAAATGTCCAAGCCTCAGATATCCCGATAATCATCAACACCTCTCATGCGTACCTTTTTTATTGCAGACCCAGTATCAGCTCGACCGGCAGTGCGCATCACTGACAGTACTCCCCACGGGTAGGTATATTTGACACTTTCTCGGGAATGCTGAATTATGCTGGTGAACGTTAGGGTGAATCTTGTGTGAGCAAACTTTCCTGTTCCTTTGGCAGCATCCATAGGCATTAATCCAAACCTGCGCTGAACATTTTTGATCCTTGGTCTTATCATTGTTGAAACTTTCGTTTGCATGCCTGGATTGACTTCAAAGCTGAGATCCTGTTATCTATCTGTCTTCAGGTCCCCGAGGTAGCCCTGTTCACAACCCATTTAATGGAGCTGCGCAATGACGGATACAAGGCCTAAACTCTCAGTGAGTCCATCTAAAATATCTGCTTCTGATGGATACGTAAACGTCTGTCAATTTCTTGTCAAAATAATGTGGATTGGGTGTGTGAATTGTATTCTTCTACCATTGCCAGGCATGGGGTGTTTTTCCATTAAACTAGGGGCTCAGAGATCGTTCGGTAAAACTCGAAGGAATTAAGGACAGACCGTCCGGATTTTCAAACCCCGTGGACTCATCAAGACGCTTTCACAAATCTGGCGTACCATCGCACACAAAATGTACTGTATAAATAAAAATTGGCCAGTCAATCGAAACAGATAGGGCAGTTTGGTGTTCACCTGCCTGACTCAAACACACCTCCAAAGTTTCAGTTATTCTCTTCATTGTTCTCCACTCTATTTTCAACCACTTTCAACCCTGGCCGGACCAGAGATATATTGTTAAACTTATATCCATTGAATTTGAATAAGTTCTCATACCGTCCGTTGTAAATCGTGGGATGTTTCGTTGAAACGTTTGAAACGTTTGTAACAATCAGACAGGGAAGCAGTCCCTTGGAATCGTCTGTTTTCGAAGCCGTACTATTAAGATCCTGGCAGCCTGATGTTCTTGTATTATATTCTTCAACTTTTCTATGCTTATCCGCATGGGACATGACCGACTTCTATCCAGCACCGTTATCAAGTCACTCAAAAAAGTGAGGTGTGCAGTTATCAGCGAAATCGCCTGGGTCTAAAAGTACAAAATCCAAGTAGCGTTAGATCCAATTAACCACCCCACCCCCATCCCAAAACCAATTGTCCCAGCACCCTCGGACGAACACAGGTGAACGAAATCTGTGAACGACCCCAAGAGAAATTTTCCATTAAGGTGTCCTAGACTGAAGAAGCAGGGACGAAAAAAATGGAAAAAAAATCCGGGTCCATCATAAAGACGAACCCTCTTCTAACCGATCTATCGTAATGCTTAGTCATCCCACTAATCAACAAACGAGGATATCACACTGAACACCCAGCACTGATCACGTCACTAGTCATAAGGAATCCCACGGATTGGTTCCCTGACTGCCTTAAAACCCAATCAATCTACTTACTTACTCACTTGGCCTGACGAAGCTTTTGTGTCAAAAGCGAAACGTTGCCCAGCAATAAATCCACCGATTGTTTACCAAACGTCTCTGAATCATTCACCAAAATTTTTCGATCAAGATCTAGGTTGTCTTGAATGTGTTTCAACCGAATCCCTCGAACATTGCACTCCTCAACTTCGGTTTGGACGTCATTTGCAATGAGAGACAGATGTTAGTAGAAACGAATTAAAGATGGTTTCTAACCGATTCCACCCAACATTAGGAAATATTACTCAACCTACCAGAAGTTGTGGGTAGCAGTATTCTTAGGTCATTTGAACAGCCGATTGATCAAACAGCTCTCGCTCACACGGTTTAACGAATATGTAGCTGACAAAGAGCCATGCTACTCAGTGTATCTATTTAGCAGTATATTTCCCATGACGATTATCAGATTACTGGCATCGTCAACGAATAATTGTGGTGATCTGTGCACAGGTTCACACCACTATTACATCCGAATCCGCGATGAGCTTATCAAGCAAGACGACCGGGAGTCGCACATGTCGCCGTAGACGCCGAGCAAAACAGTTACTAACTGATTACCGTGTACTCTACACGGGAAATGCGTGATAAGCGCTCTGGGTGTGCGATTGAATCAATTTCAGAAGCAAAGGAACGGCATTGAAATTTATGCTCCATCTATCTCCTTTTGTTTCGGCAATGTCCCGCGGAACGATATGCCCAATTGTTGTGAAGACACTGCTACGCCCCATTGGCTTAATTCAATACCGTGGGGCCGCAGAGATGATCTCGCAATTTCTGTGTCATGTCCCGACTTTTTAACCTTTTCAACATTTGGACAACTGTCAGTATTACTCGTTTGTCTTTGATGTGACTGAACCAAACGGGCACTTCAGGTCAACCGACTAGCTCATTTTATTCTACTGTCTTGCGCGTTGAATCGTATGATCTTGTTGATTTCTGCCTCGTGGACTCCAAAGCCAGAGAACACAAGTAAAATGACGTCCACTACTTTCAGTTTATTGCAGCATGACACGCAAAATAACATTGTGTTTTTCTATTGATTGGTTCACCAGTAACCTAAAATCATTGATTAGTTTGCACAAGTGAGGGCTGAGGGCTGGCTGAACCGTAAAGTACACTGAAGTTTAATGCGTTGGTTCATTTTGAGGCTGATATTGTCACGGAATTCTGACTGATGTCTCAATTCAGAACAATCCGGCAACAGGGCTGATATCCCAGCATTCTTCGGATAGCGGTATGAAAACAGTGTTTTAAAAATTTAAATTTTGGCTTCAAATCTCGCACTCGGAATATTTTCATTTAAAACGCGGATAGCAGTTTGAATAGCCTTAAATTTCATGCTTGCATGTTCTGGACCTAAAATGCTGCGTAGTTCAGTCGGGGCAGTCAATGGAAATTTTCAGTTGAGCGGTACATCTTGTGATTCGTTGCCTCGCTATCAATAATATCATCACGGAAATTTTCCGAAACAGCATGCGCAAGTGAAACCGGATCGGTAAACGAAACAATGGACGTCCTAAGTCTTCAGCAGTCGACGGGTCAGAGTGACACGACATAAAATCCGTTATGCGCGAAACATTTAGATGGCACTTAAAAGCTTAAAAGTGTTCCGAATGCGATAAACCATTTGCTCACCTGTCAAATGTCCTATCTTATCGAAATTCCCACTCACGCAAACGTGTGTTTTCCTGCAATCTATGCGTGTGTTCTTTCGAGCACAAATTTAGTCTCTACAGTCTCGTTAGAATAGCACACCCAAACCAAGTGGATGGTACGCCCTCGAAATCATTAAAGTACCGAGTCAAAGGGTCGCGGCAGAGAAGTAACCCGTGCGGAGTTTGTGACGAGTATTTCCTATCTTGGAATACTGTACAACGAGATCGTCAGTCAGTGCGCGCAGGAGATGATCTCATTGTGTGAAATGAATGCGGAAATCTCCTCACACAAAGACTCAGCCTTATACGACATGACGAGGAAGGACACGGGAGAAAAAACCAGAAACGATGCGCGCAACGCGATTTTATATCTTCAACGACACATTGATTGCGTGAGCGGTGTTATGAATGCGGAAATCTCCTCACACAAAGACGCAGCCTTTTACGACATGACGAGGAAGGCCACAGGAGAAAAAAACAGAAACGATGCGCGCAACGAGATTTCATATCCTCAACGACACAATGATTGCGAGAGCGGTATTCGCCGCAAAAAAAATTGACGATCGACCTAATTGAAAGTTCATCCGAGTGAAAATTTTTTACCCAATTTTTATTCGTACCGTACTGTGTTTACAATGTATGTGTAATTTCTCCACCAGTTGTTATAAATCGCTCCTTCGCACTTGCCTACCACATTAACTTCCACCCCGTCGCCATTGTCTGGTTCACGCGGATTCCGACTATGAGCATCACACATATTCAAGTCTATCAAGCGCTCAGCGCAAAGGCGTGTACGTACTCACACCACGCACACGCGCACACACATGCCTACGGGCGCTCAAGTTCACTAGCAAAGGCGCATGCAAAGTCGTGCGCTCTCACATGGCTAAACCGATCACGCCGCAGCTTGCTTCTGCATTTCATTCAGCGTGCTCATTCATTACAGTGGATACTTTCCTCAATAACACCCACGGTGATTGTTCATTTGGTCATCAAGTGCTCGCGTTCCACAATGCGTTCCACAATGCACGCTTCAGAATCTGGAAAATTCGCCGCTTCCAATGTTGCGCACTTTGGGTCCCAATAACGGCGGGCGCGAACGTCTGGATGCCTTCCCAATTCATGTTTTCATTTCACGGAAACTTGCCGACGGATTATAAATTTAAGACGAGTATTCTCGCTCGTTTTCCCTTCTAGACGTAAACACGTTTGGAACGATCGTCCGCCAGCAAATTCTGAGATAAATAAATTCTGAATTTCGCTGCGCGTTCCTCACTCATCAATACACTTTCATGCCTTTTCACTATCAGTATTGAGTTGGCATAGATGCTTAGTCCAAGCGCTATTTCAGCCACCAAACCAATGAATTTTCCAGCCATTTGTCTTGTGCAATAGGCGCAGTGATCCCAGCTACATCAGCTCCGATCTCAGAAAAACAGTTATGCGGGATATGCAACCTTGTTTTGGAGGCGACGACGTGTTTACTCACGCATTGAGTACACCAGATTTGGAGCACCAGCACAACACAATGTGAGATGTCAGATAACAACTCAGCTGCGATGGATATCATGAATTCACGAAGGTTTACCCAAGACGTCCGTGTAACTGCTTTGAATTCAGACGCTCCATTCTGCTGGTAGTGTGTTTCGGTCCCAATTATTCCGATGCTTGGCCGACGTACTTTATATCAGCAAACAATCGACATACTCAGGTCCGGTGTATGGGTATACCGTCTCTATCATCCATGGTAGAGTTGTTTGCTGATCATCAATCTCCTGCGAAATTGGGAATTAGCAGGTGAATGAGACACGTGTGTTTTGCATCTATCATTTTGACTTGCGTTATCAGGTGTCCCTGTTCTCGCCTACCGCTACATTTTACCTGTCCCTCACTGACCAGTGCGTTTTCGTTGATCACATTGAGATAACTTGCTGCTTTTCGATTTGGGCGGGTCAGAATTTAAGCAATACTGTAGTATTTGTGCATTTGGTGCCTGAAGGTTTTGTTTTTCGATGACATTTTTGCACAAATTTAGAAAAATCTAGAGAGTGGACACATATGCCTTTAGCTCCCTGATGCATTGAAAGGCATAGAATACTTTTGAGTTTTGCTCTATTCTGGGAGGAAAATTGAATTTTGGTTCTTGGTTGTTCAGGATGGAACATTGCAAATATTAGAGTTCTGATCCACCAATATAAGTGATCATGTTGAATGATTCACTCAACCCTGACATATGAAGTCCGTTCGGTGTGGATCATCGAAATCCCTGCTTTGCCACGCCCTCTGAAACTTTCCAATGACAAATATTGTTGGCGTTTCAAGTTGATAAGAAGCAAGATGTTCGCTTGTGGACTTTGGGTGACATAAGTACCCTCTGACCCAAAACGCATGGTTCGCTTATAATACTATAGACCACACTGCAACACCAGGCGGCATTCGTGCAGCACACACAACGGAAGAGCATCAAAAACGAGACGAAATGAAAATGACAACATTATTATCATTATTATCATTATTATAATCATATAAGTCACTATAGTAATTTCTATTTTCAGAAACAAGGCAACTGACTTTTTGGGACGAAGCCAGGCTGATTCCTGTGTTTTCAGTAAATTCGGGACTATTTCTGACACAAGAGAAAGCAACGATTGACCAGAGATGTTGTCACCACAACGTAGAAGCACAAGATAAGTCTCTACACATTACCTCTCTAAGGTCCAGGTGTTGACTTATCGTAAAATAATATTGAACAAAATCAAAAAGAAGGAACAAGGGAATTCAAACCAGGAAAGCCGACTTTCAGTCGGGCGCAATGACCGAATAGGGCAGCAGGAGCGAGCTTCTAGCACCCCTTTCTATCGTCCCAAAACCATTGGCAGAAACTAGATTTGGACGTGAAAGAATTTTTGCGCATTTCTGGTCAGAGCGATTAACTGCCCGTCGTAACTTATACTAGTGATATGAATGTAAAGGGGAAATTTCTCCGCCGCGGAGATTTATATTAGAGAACACGAACAAAACAGCTGAAGTTACGTATTACACACAAGAATATAATATTATATTATATTCATTGTCTCTGGTCATCGCCACGGTATTACACGATCGGATTCCTTCTCCGGGTGCAATGTATTATGGACAGCGCAACATTATTATCGGTGGCTTTCCGAGAAATTACGCCAGCTTAGTCTTTACAACCACAACACTAAGTCGTCCTTTTACCCCAGCATGCGCCGGAGAGTGAAGTTGTACTTTCGCAGGCACTCAGCACGGTTGCTTTCCTCGAGGATCACTGGTGGTCCGAGCCGGTACCCTAGCACAAAGCAGGGCCCACACGATTGCTAAAAAACCTTTTAGCAGTTGAGTTTATGCGCAAAGCGTCAATTAAGAAAAGACTGGCATATTTGGTGAGATGATTCCTCTGATTTCCGACTGCGCCGATATCGCAGTCGATAGCATCAGTTGCAGGGGGAAACACTCTCTAATTCTGGGATTTTTGAGAGTCATTTGCTGATACAACATCCGCGGCACATTTGCTCGTCCCCTGGTTAGTTTGAATATCCGATTTTGCCTAATCCCTTCGCACAGGGAGGAAACGATCGCGTCTAAGTTCATGGCAAACGGGATGTCGCATGCTGCCTGCCCGGGAAACTGTCATAGCGACAGCTTTAATCTGGGGTCAGAATTTTTCTTGACCTTTACCAATTTTTTTCTGGTAGCGGACCAACCTTCATGAGACACGATTCATATCCTAGTAGCTTCACCAACTGCGGATGATTTGTCTTTTGGCTTCATTTCTCTGCGGGCCAGCACATCGATTACATACGGATCAAATCTGCTGAGTGCCCTGATTCCAAATCATTGTATACAAGTTTATCATATCCGTACATGGCAACATTCTAGAGTACCTTTAATGAACGAACCCTTTTAGCACTGGAATGTGAGTGGTGTCCCCGACAAACTAAATGATATCCATCTAAATTTGGTGTCAACATCCGCAAACGCCGTTTTTCTCCAGGTCCTTCGCCATTACAGACGCTTGCCAGTATCCAGAGGAAATTCAAAACAGCTTAAGCTTGGTTTACGTTTAGTTTATTTAAGCGCCATAAATCCAGGCTAACCGGCATTTTCCGTTCGTTTTCCTCACAAGCTCAACCGAGATGTTGTATGCACATTTGTCATCCTTGATTATGACATTTTTAACGCCACCGGAACTTGTTATTGGAAATCTTTGCGTAGATGTAGCGCAGACGAACGGGCTGCTAAGGTACAAATCATTCGCAGGAGAGAGGATATTCACGTTCATTCCACGGGTAGAAACCAGACCGATATTCAGCGCCAGTGAACAGTTCGGAGTGATCGAAGTGCACTGGTTGCACCAACGACATATTACAAGACACACTCACAGTAAATCTTTAGTAAAGTATAGCTCGACTGCGCTATAGTTGGTATAGAGTTTCCCTCGGTTGGGTGAACCAGAAATTGCGCGCTCTTAAACAGACCTGCTCTCGAGAATTTTCGCTCCATATCGGGGATGACCATGAACTCCTGCCACAAGGACCTATTGCCTAAGCGTATTAGGTGCACTGAGAATGAGTCTTCTTCACTGGATAACTAACCACTGCTCCCACGATTAGCGCGGGCGGTTTGCCTTCAGCTTCCTTCCATTTCCGTCTCAGCGATATCCCCTTCCCATGTCAGCCAGACAGAGCTCCTTCATCCCGTTTATCTCAATAGCGCACTGTGTGGTAGACTTCATCACTGAATTAATCGTAGTTTTCTTGTAGAAATGGGAGTAATCCAACGTTCTATCATTTACAAGTGGCCGGGTCAAATGACACTAATTCTTAGGGTGGCCAATCATGCCAAATTTATGGCATGAGGTCTTTGAAGCATGCCTCACACTTTCCTCATTGATGGCAGCTAGCTGTTTGGCTACTTGGCCTACTGTGTTCTGCAGATCTTCCAATTTCCATTGCGACTTCAACGTGGTTAATGGCGACTCGATCAAATTCTGTCCTAGATGCATTAGCTGTTCCAAACTCAAATGACCCGCCGCTCTCGTCGAACGCAAATGGGTATCAAGCGCAGGCTGCACGCCCTCAAAGGACTGGTAAGATAGCGACTTTTAATGCGACACTCCGTCCACTCCCGCCAAAGCTCAATCATACGGCTGCTGCGACTGGGCGAAAAATACCGTTTTGTCTCATTCAGGTTCTATCCTGGCCGTCTTGAACCGCTTCATTGCCTCCTGTAACTTGGACGATATATCGATATATTTTCCGAGTGCCCCATAGGGCCAGCTTCCTTGGGAGATATTTGGTGCAGCCAACTTAATCAAGTTGGTCTCCAGTCCAGAAGATACTCCAGGCAGGTCCACACATCCTAATCCTCAAAAGCCCGTGGTCACGGAACCATAATCCGTATCCTAGCGACGGCCCCATATGTAAGGATGAAAAGCTACTGCCGTGGAGTTGTTTAATAGAATGCCAAGTAAACAGGTAGAGACTAATAGATAGGATAGACAAACTATCATATACACCTCATTTTTGGAAAACTGAATATCCCTCTTTTTCTAGAACGTTTTTTCTTGAACTCACCTCGATATCCACTGCCAATACCGGAATTCCAGATATCCACTGCCAATACCGAAATCCCAAGCGGAAACTGCAAAGTCGTTTCACAAATTCCGTAATAAACACAACCCTCTCTCAGACCAAGATGGAGTTACGAGTGAATGACATAATACTCGCATACACCCTGAGGAATCTCCACTTTCAGACCGGTACTGTATCTTTTTTAAACGTAAGGGTCAAGATTTCTGGCTTTTTGGTGGAACAGAACAGTTGGAATGTAGTGAACTAACTTATATGTTCGAATGAATCCGCAGTCATTTACAATAGATAGCTGGGCTAATAAGCAAGCGGGTGCTGGGACCGCTGTTGATCAAGTAAATTAATTGAAAAATCCTGATGTCACTGCCACGTGCGAAAAGACTTCATTGCAGAGGAACACCGCCATCGTTGCTTACACAATAACAACTTTCACATGGTCTCAACGTGTTGCAGTCCCTCACGTTAACATGAGCCCGGTGTCTCAAATGATTATCGCTCATATCGGGTTCCCGTTCAGTTCCACAGATAAAAACTTATATTCGTGACAGAGTAAATTGATATTTGTTTTACAGGTGAGTGCCTGAACATCACGTCACCTTCCTTCAGATGTTAAATTTAATCTTTGGGACCCTAAGTGTTGATTGAACTTCGGTGAGATGTTTTTCGTTCTCGTAGGTTGCGCAAAGTTCCTATTTGATGGCTGGATTCAATCAATCTGAATCCCCCTATTTACTATTCGCTTTTTAATCAATTATTGTGGCTCAAACGAATGACTCTCATAATTTTCGTGTACAGACACTGACCATGCATACGCTATTCCGATGGCCCAAACAACTGCCTATTTCTATTATGTTGATAGCGAATGGGGATGGAATTACAAAAAAATATTACGTGACTGCATAACACCCGTGACGGAGAAAAGGTTGGCCCTCTTTTTAGGTGGCAACTTAGCAGAAACTTACACAACTACGCGGGTGGTGAGTTACACGATGCTACTACCAACTGTGCAAGTCTGTCACCAACCGGTGCAGGGCATTAGCAATAGCCGAGTGTTGGCTATTATATGTGGACTGCGGTTGGCACTTGCGAGGCCAGATTCCTTACCCAGATTACCAGGCCATTATCATAGCGCAAGTAATTTAGGAACCGGTGGACGCTAACGCACACAAATGAGCCTGTCGAGGACAAAAGTGCTGGTGTGCAGCAAACGGACTAGGAAGTGCAGCTTGGAAGATGATGGACTAGTGTGTGGGGAAGATCACGTAGATGTCCCAAGTAGTCAGGTCTAAGCAAATGGTTGGAAGATTATCATACTACAAACTTGGATTCATTGTATGCCCCAAGTGCACAGCCTGCATCCCAAATAGCTGGTCGGTTGGTTCAGCTTGTGACTCAGTTTACAGACGTTATCCACTATGCCAGGTCACACCTAATGCTGCTAAAGGATATCAGAAACCTAATCTCGTTTGTAAACTCCCGTACTTCAGGAGCTTATGCGAACAGGTTTCTTAAGGTCGAAGGCGCTTGGACTAGAGAGGACTTCCTTGTTAAATCCCCGAGAAACGAAAAGCTGAACGGATATTCATTGTCAGTTAACTGTTCGGAGTATTGCTCTACCACGGATCGTACTGAGGGCACTTTTCAAGACAGAAGCTTTCGGACACGCAGCTCACCCAGGACAATGCCTTGGTAACGTGGATCTTGACTGTGCCATTATTTGTCACCAAATCGTCCCAGTTTAGGTCAACCACAAATTTTGCGGTTTTCATGGGATCTGCTCACATGAATGGAGCAACAAGGCACCCCAGTCAGGCTAATCATTTTCGCTTAATTGACCGGTCTATGCCTGCTTTGTGGAGTAATCAAGGAACTTATGACCTTGGATCACTCCGAAGCCATGTGACGTGTTGCTGACCCTCAGGCACTCACCGACTAAATTTCCTTTTCTATCGGCGCGAAGTCGAACGTAAAGTCTGTCCCTCATTCACAACACCTTTCCGTAAGCTCCCAGGTTTTCGCGATATTAGTCTTGAACTGGTTTGTGGCGTTCAGTTCAAAAATTGGTTAGCTACTTTTAGGGTGGAATAATGCAGATACGTAGATGGCCGTCGCGGCCATCGGTCGTATCTGTTAAATAACGTACATGAGCAAACAAATCGCGCTAGACGAATTTCGGCTGTATTTCCCTTCCTCCAAGCGAAATGTCTTGAACGCTGGTGTAGTTTCGGGGCAAATAATCCCTGCGGACTCAATGGTACATATAAGAAAATAAAGCAAAAATGTGTTTCGCCCACTAGTAAACATGGCGTTATTATCGATCTTTGAGCCTCCGTAGGCCCAGTTCTGATGTGACCGATTGGATTTTCGGGTTGTGGAGCGTCATCCATACGTGTCCGTCAGATCGATATGCGCTTCCCAATGTTAGTGAACTGTTTAATGTGAAAAATGTTCAGTTACTGCCTCATAATTAACAGTATGCTTGTTCATATGTACCAAATTGTTCTCCACCTCTGAAGGTTTGCTCAATGATGCCCTTTTCGCGACAAGCCACCCGGAATGCTCCACCTAGTGTGGCAGCCATGTGTACTAACACCATTGCAATAAATATATTTCGGACGGGTTTTACAAGTTCTACAAACGATAACAAATCCGTTATTATACCATAGCTGCAGAAGGTGGCAAATTCTGACATTCGTGGTATTTTCGAGCTTCGTTCTCGGATCATATTCGTAGGTATTTTATCATCTCAGATGATTTACAACGTTCGGCAAAATTGGTAGCGGGCAATCGACTGTGCAATGGGGAGCATTATATGACACAAAGTTCGTCCAGTTTAGCTATATTTCCGTTGCGATTTATTGTGTAAACTGCCTGAAGTATAATTCAATTACAATCCCGATGTAGCATACCGATTGGCATCAAGACGGTTCATTTTAATTTGCTTAAAGTCGTTAAAACTGTAAACTGGAAGGCCTCACGATTTTCAATCGTTCTTCTGTCTTGGTGAAATCGCCTCTGTGATCTCACTCGAGTCGGTGGTATTACCGTGTTCTTGGGCTTAATACGCTAGTATGATAGTTGACCTGCTCAAATCTTGCGTGGCAAATGCGTCCCCGTACACCAATGGTACGCCAGCAGTTGCGTGATTCGTAGTCGGTGGTATTACCGTGTTCTTGGGCTTTATCCGCTAATAGGATGGTTGACCTGCTCAAGTCCTGCGTGGCAAATGCGTCCAATGGCACACCAATGGCACGCCAGCAGTTGCGTGATTCGCAGCACTTACTTTCTCATACATCTACGGGCAGCGTCTCATGGTAGTCAAGTTGTCCCAGAATTACGCACGGTTCATTGAACTCCCAGGCCAGCAATCACATCCACACATTCGTGCCAACATTCATCTCTCATTGATTTGCTGTGAAGTTTGACCCTGTAGGGTACCAAACAATGTGCTTATTGTGCCCATTTTGAGGTTGCACAGGCATGTTTTATAACTTCGCTTAGCTGTGTGAAAATAGCACTGTCAAATTTGCAACACAATGAAAGCTTCGCAGAGCAATCAGGATGATGGATGAGGTTATATGTAAACGCCGTGAGGGTTGTTTACGTTCCGTGTGAATTTCTGGCGTACAACAATGTCCCAAACGGGACGAGGGAGACTAACCTTGAAATGAGTCCGAGTTCGTTCAGTCTACATTCCACAAGGGGTGTAAAGTGAAGTTTTTTGTTGACGAAATTAAGTTGCTGCGTTCCATTATTCGTGAACTTGATCGTCGGATGTCTTGCAAGAGCCTTATTAATGTTTCATCTTAAACGGCTTCGCAGTAAATAAGTTCCTTCTTCCGAAGTTATTGTCCCCGGGCGTTTTAACTGAATGTCTTAAACCATTTTCAGGTATTGCCATTTAATTGCTGTTTCATATGCCATGGAATGAAACGATGAAGTCAGAGTAGAAGCTTTTTCGCACTTCAAAACGTAATTCACTTGCATCAGCATTTATTACATCACACTAGAAACAACTTCAAACCAACCAGTTTAGCTCGGCATAGAAATTTGGGTGATGTACCAACCACGAGCCCTTATAGCTGCCAAGGTAAAAAAATGGGAATTCACGTTGAGATTCGGTTTGAAAATTCAATATAAACTGTCATTTCGTAGGTGTTCCTTATCTCCAGTGAACTCTGAAAACGATATCTTTACAAACACTTGACGAAAACATTTGTACATGATTTTGGGAGAAGCATATTTTGTGGACAACATGTGAGCAACCACCTCACCGATTGTTTGTCACATCGGTCCGCCTTCATAGTCGAGAGTCTGCGGTTTGGAATCCGATTACCAAGGAACCAAATGTTGTATCTTACTTTCTCGGAAACAGTCGAGTGACAACAACTTATTTGCCAATGCAACAACTGCGCCATCCGTGCGCGCTTAAGTTCCCGGTAAAAAATGTTGACGGCATATCAAATATTGCACCAGCTGGATGAAATTCAAGAAGAACTGAACTTTCCATGGATCGAGGGTGGGTAATGAGGTGATATCGTTTTCAGCTAGCATAGGAATCGGGTGCTTCGGGCAGCGTCGACGTACGATCGTTACTGACTGCGCGAGTGTTCACTCGGAAACAATAAATACTGAGCAGAATCCAGTGGTCACACTTTCAGCTGGTCAGCAACATGAACAAACTATATTGAGATAGGACTACTGTTATAGCCAAGTAATGCACAAATCGCGTCTTGCCTGACACATCAAGCAGCGATTGCTCAAAAGGGGTAAAAACGTGAAAAATATTTTTGTACCTGCTTGCATTTTTTTTATCTCCTCCAGAGTATCCAAACATATATGGAGTTCTTTCTGAGCTACTTTGTCCTGATGTTTGAAGTGCATGAGCCTGCAAACCCAGTTTGCAACTTCACAGGGCAACACCCGTCCAGTGGAATCCCGAGTTACAAATTTTTATGAGGTACTGCGCGATTACCAAATTCAGTTGTGGCCGTTGAGGACAAACTGAAATAACCTTATTTTGAGGATTCGTTGCTACCGTCGTTTGAACAATGTTTCTCCCCCATCCAGTGATGGTTTAGTGAATCATTTTTTCTGCTCTAAGTAACTCACGAGTCTGCACCTCTTAAGCGTACCTCGCGAAAGACTCCACAGTTACATAATTTTCGAGTGAACTTTGCTATATTTTTCGATAGTTGTGTGGAATCTCGTTACCGAAGTCCTGAGTGCATGCACCAATGAGGTGTGCCTACCATCACCTGGTCCAAATGAAACATCCATTGACTTTCTTGCTCCCTATTTTGGATACCGTTCTCCTAATTAGAGAAAACTTAGCTTCGTTGCCTACAATGTATCGAGTATTACTGAATATTCTTACACGGAGTATCGCTTTGATTTCAAAAACCCAAAGACGATTAGCCAATCTTAAATCGGTGTCTGTTGACAATTTTTGATAACATGTTTTGCTTGAATTCCGTCAGGCTTCTCGGATTTTCTGACCGTTGTTTCGTTTCTGTGGGTGACAAAACGGAAAAACTGGACATGAAGAGCTGAGGATGACAAATTTTGCAAGCTTCCATCGTCAAATCCCGCAAAACGTGTGCGTGTAAGCACACATTGCGTGTTCATTTCAAAACCACACAAAATTGATGTCTGTTTACAAAGAAAACTTTTCATCATCGTGCGGTGTTTAGTAAGATAACCAAAAGTAATTTTGAGATAGTGGAACCAGGCCAAACTTTCAAGCATGAAAAACTGTTTAAGGTGCAACTAATTGCACTTTTGTGAATTGTTTAATTATTTATTTATTTTTGTAATGTTTGCGTCGTTACGGCCATTCCAGAAGGAAAGTGTATGCATATTTGACTTTCGGTGCTATAAAGCCAAATGATATAATCATCTGCTTGACTTGTCATTTTGAAATCGTATCACGTTCACAAAAACAGAAAATATCAAGCCTGGGAACGATACACTGAGTGAACTTTCCATAACCGTTTGCCTTTTGTAGCTGAATATAATTTCGAAAAGTTGTGCGAATGAACGCAACTATCATGAGGTGTCGAAATGTTTACAGCAAACCTAAATATAGTGTCATTGCTGATGTTAGGCTCCTTTTTAAAGCGAAACTAACCACTTGCACCTTTCAACTATATGCGGAGAGTGATGTTTACACAGGATTTATTAACCATAGACAGTAGTCAGTTTGTCCGCAAAGCTGGAAAATTTATTGCAAACGTTTCATAACCAATCGAGTTGGCATCATCAGTGCGTTGTTAAAGAGTGCTGCGGGGCGTGGAGTTGACTTATTCATCGTGCCATCTATCCGAGCTACCAAACTCTCCTCTATAGGATTTATGATAGTTGGTAGATGGCGTGTTTTAAAACGAAATTTAGGGTGATGATTGCGATGTCCGGCTTTTAACGGTTGCCTTTTCATTCCCAAATCCTGCCCGATATTCACCATGCAGGTCCCATTAGCCGGCAAAGAGAATATGCTAAGATTCTGATAAAATGGTTTGTAAAGAATACTGATGTGCAAGCGTGGAAACACTGTCAGAAGGCAATCAGACCTGCTCCCATTGATTATATCAACCGATGGATGAAACTTACCTATTTTCCAGTCCTCCAGACAACTGAATATCCAGAATTGTTTGTTATACATACATATCCGTCGTTATTTAAAAGTATTTTGATTTCACACACCACATTCTACGTACGATCGTGAATAGAAAACTGAGTCAGATCCATTAAACGTATTGTGAGTA
>NW_008752185.1:199230-203694 GCF_000715545.1 Opisthorchis viverrini | reverse complement strand
TGTAGTAGCCCAGATTCGTATTGGGAACAAATGGATTGTCCCAAATTATAGCGCTCACTGTTCTGATCTCCGGGAACACTTGATTACGCACAAATGTTTGTCTGTCTTTTTGGAAAAGGACCTCGGAGGTCATGCGGAAGGCTCTTAACCCACACGGGGCAGGAACATATTCCACAGTAGGCCACAGTTGTGCTTACTGTCTGGAGAGACCCAATGACCGTGAGCCCCGCGAATACACGATGAATGCTGACAAGTGATATGGATTGGCGAACGAAAACAGAGCAAATTATGAAGTCCTAATACGAATTCTTGAAAAACCAAGCCTGTTACCCTTCACGTTTTACACGGGGGGGGGGTGAAAAGTTAGATGTCTGAAGGGTTTCTAACTTTTTGGACAAGTCTCAGTAGCGACACCAAACACTTTGCTACAAATCAGTTCATAGAATGGACAATGAGCATGACACTCGCCCACAAATGCAAGAGGCTAGATAACCAACATGCGGACCGTGTGACACATGCGACACACACTTTGTCAATATGTGCCCATCGGGGAAAACTGCTTCCGATATGGTCACCTATCCGTAGTTTTGCTGCTACATTCTTTCCTGGAATGAAGACTGCGTAATTCTTTGGTCGCCGAAATTTTCGATTATTAGACGCAAAATGCGTCCGATGTTTAGACCGTCTAATAGACGGATTTCTCACATGGCGTACAAGTTGACCGAACATCCCCAATCAGTGTAAACTTCAGGTCCGAACTAAGTGCTATTACTAACTACTGAAAATCCGTGGGTCCCACTGGTATAGCTTGTCCATACAATAAGGGAATAATTTGTCCTGTCAAATTCCAGACTACGGAGTTGCACACAGCCGTGTCCACGGTCTTTACAAAAAATCTCCGATTAACTCCTGGAGTGATGATCTTCAGTAGCGCGTGATGATGCTCTTCAATAAGCGAATAATGACCATTAAACCTATCAATGTTGTCCTCGGCAGTATGTCCGCCATCTTGAATTGACAATCAAAACGGATAATGTGCACAAGGTGGTTTCTGTTGAAGCTGCAGATGGCTTCATCTGTAGGGTATGCAGTTGCCTGCCGAAAGGTTGGCGATGTTAAACAAATAAGTGTCTATATACTTGGGCTTCGGAAACTGGACAGTGGAATTCTTCGAGCCACCTCCGTTTCCCCTGCATGATGGCACTGAACGTATATTACCGCGAAATGATTATTCAGGTGTTCTATTCGTTCAAGCCATTATCAGACTGGGTATCATTGGTGCGCTTATGCACAGCTGTGTCTGCAGTTTTGAATGGCTTTCCGTGGTCTAGGCTGACCAGCATTCGTGAAAGTTGCCTCAGAGCTGCAAAATCGTTCGTTTTTGGGAAAAACGCCAGCTTGTTTGAGTGACAGGTAGAAAACTACTAAGGACATCGGTCTTCGTCGGATTGGTGACACACTTTCAGGTGCGATGCGGTATCATCACGTTTTAAAGGAATCTATTTGGTGTGCGATACATACGCTCCGGTACTGACCAGTCAGTCATGAACGAATGCATCGCCCACTTTATCTGCCGACGTGACTTTTCAGTAATCCATCAAACTCAGCGCACCAAAAGATACTTTAAATTAGCGGGGATAGCCAGATATAGCTTCATCTAAAACATGGAAGTTATGCGAATCGGTAACAGAATGCACAACGTGTCCTTCCGAAATTTATGTGGCGGTCGTGCGTTTTAGTTAGAGGAGTGCCCTAACACCCGAACATATTGTAAGTAGCACGATGAATTCGAATTTCTATGAAGCATATAATCCTACCCTGTGGTAAGCTCACGCCCATAAGTTCACAGGGTTGTAGGTTGCTTCAATATCTGTTTGGCAGGGCGCATCTCGGGATCCAGGGGAATTCTAGAGGCCGGATTTCCCAGGTAAGCATGTGAGTACGTTACAGTGTATTCCACAAGTGGAGGATAACCGGTATGTGCTGCTAACACTTGGACAAAACGATCATGAGGAAGTGACAGAATCCTCGGTTAACGACATAAAACAGATGGCAATTTTCCATCCGTAGTGAGAACAGACTGACAGAAGATATGCAGAGTTGACCTGTCTGTATGGGTGAATAGTTGGTGCATCTCGGGGACATTCACCGAAGGCACATCACAACTTCAGACCAGTCAGAAATGACACAGCTGCATTTTTAGCATCATTCAGTTGCGGTAATCACGACGGATTCTCCCATGCTTTGTCTCCGTTCCTTGCGAGTCAATGGAGGAACGTCTGTTTCACCATTCCCAATAAGCATTGGTCGAATGATACCTACCACAAGTGGCAAGACGAGCAATTTTATCGAGCGAAACGCAGACCAACTGTGGAGCGGTTGAAGTGCGCTGATTTGATCCGCGCAAGGGACTTTTCTGTCAATAAGCTCTCACTTAGGCGCCCCGAGGACGTTTTACATTTATGTCTAAGTACACAAACTTGGTTTCTTTAGCAGCGACCGAAGTATATGGAACATGCACTACGCTAACGGGCCCAAGCGTGGCAACTCTAGCTCTTCACAAAAATACATTCTAAAAATCCATATACCGTGGAATATCTTTACAGACTCGCTGCGCAGTGGATCACCAGGATGCATGCAAGACAGGCATGCATATTTGCCGCACGTGCATTTTGTTTAAACATCGAAGGTGACAACAAGAGGACGGTTCGCGGTCCGTTCACTAGGAAAAACTAACGCGGTTTATTTCTTGATATCCATACGGAAGCTGTCGTATTGGTTCCTGGTGCGCAAAAGACGAAGAAACTGTTCCAAGAAAATTAAATTCATTTGAAACCCGCTGAGTTGGTTGTTTCATTTCATACTGGATTAGTACTTACATCCTCCCTGACTCAGCATAGTGCTCAGAAAATCAGCTGAATTTGAAATGAAAACCAGATACGTGAAACATAACAGAATCCAAAAAAATGAAACCGAGAATATAAGCCAAACTTATAAGACTGATTACCGGGAAATTTCATCAACCGACGATTAAGGACCTGTCATTTGTTCACTTCTCCTAGTTACGGAATGTGCCGTGGAGTAGTTATTGAGTAGCCATTAATTTGATTATTTAGGGGGGATATTTGGTTGCTCGAGCAGCGAAGAGGATGTCTGGTTCGTTCGCTCAACCGGACAGTTTGATTGCAAACTTCTCGTCAATAATCGAAAGGATATTGTCAGGGCGGATTTCATCGTGGAGTCGGGTCATCCCCTTGACATTGCGTATCGACGTGTTTACGTTCCTACATGAATCAAGAAATCACTCATTGTCTAACTGTTCATATGTATGATTGTCAAAGTCTGTTGGTGCACACATAGAGCCTGTCGAGGGGCAGCGTTCATATGATGTGACTGGAACTGCTGCTATGATGTGGCAGCTCTGCCTTCTGATGCAACAAAAAGAGTGCTTTATGACGACGTTGCATAAACTATTTTATTATTCAAAGATTCCTTGTCTTTCGGTGTACAAACCGCCAGTTAAAAATATAGAAATTTCACTGAAAATGCTATAAGACCAGCAGTGTCTTCCTTTTAAACAGATGGATAATCAAGCGAACTATTTGGCACTCACTACTCGATAAACTCCTTGTGCCATCTCGTTTTGTTGTAGAATTCGCTCACCATCTCGTTTTGTTATAGAATTCGCTCACAATCCTAGTCCTAGTGTGCAGGTGTCTCGTTGACTGCCGTGGCTGCGGTTGGTTGATTTGCTTTCTTTCATTAGTTCATTTGCTGTCTTTATTCCATGAACTCCTTGTGTACAACTACTATATATATATATATTGTATAAAGTCTAAAACGTACTTTTTTGCAGTTTCAAAGACTTCTCTAATAACCCAAAAAGTGAATCAGACGAATAGAAACCTTTTGAAACCAGCTGAGATTTCACCGTTTCCAACGAAGTTTATAACATCATGCTTGAAAGAATCCCGAGCTGTGTTAGAATGATTATAGATGAAATTCTTAATCATGTGTCATGTTATCAGTATGATTATAGATGAAATTTTTAATCATGTGTGATGTTATCAGTTAGAAAGACGCTTTTGGCAAAATGGCCATTTATTATGTCATGCAGGTTGGGGCGTCCTGGTTATTGTTGGATGGTAGGATGGGCAGAAATCAAATTCTTCTCACTCTTGTGTCAGAAAACCAATGTCTTGTACACGGATGGTCACCCTTCTTGGGAACTTAACGGCAAGCTGACCATGGATTCCGCCTTTTTTATATGATACTATACGACATACCGAAGCATGGCTTAAGAAAGTTTTGTGCCCATAGCTGGTGCAATCGGAATACGGCGGTGAAGGCATCCAAAATGCAGTTGGATTTGCTGGAATAATGCACTACCTTTGAACATGAATTTCGAAATTACCATGATTTGAGCTCAAAGAATAAATTATGAACTTCTGCGAAAGAGGCATT
>NW_008752185.1:192870-196519 GCF_000715545.1 Opisthorchis viverrini | reverse complement strand
TGATGTTATCAGTTAGAAAGACGCTTTTGGCAAAATGGCCATTTATTATGTCATGCAGGTTGGGGCGTCCTGGTTATTGTTGGATGGTAGGATGGGCAGAAATCAAATTCTTCTCACCCTTGTGTCAGAAAACCAATGTCTTGTACACGGATGGTCACCCTTCTTGGGAACTTAACGGCAAGCTGACCATGGATTCCGCCTTTTTTATATGATACTATACGACATACCGAGGCACAGCTTAAAAAAATTTTGTGCCCATAGCTGGTGCAATCGGAATACGGCGGCGAAGGCATCCAAAATGCAGTTGGATTTGCTGGAATAATGCAGTACCTTTGAACATGAATTTCGAAATTACCATGATTTGAGCTCAAAGAATAAATTATGAACTTCTGCGAAAGAGGCATTTGTGCCTCTCGTTTCGCCAAGTGTCAACCGTAAAACAATACTCTCATGTCTGACTAGCTCTCAGGACCTCTTAGAGCATTAACCTACGTCAATTCGACGGGTGAAGGTGATCATCACTTTACGCATCCAACAAAGAGTTGGGCTGGATGGTTGCCTTGGAAATGTGCCTCTTGGTTAGTTCTCTCTCTCGTGAGCCACAACATTGTTTTGCAGCGCCTAAAATCTAAACAACCTATTAGTTGACTCGTTACTTCCGTCCTCCCTTTTCTGTTTCCCTTATGATGGAAGGCTTGAAGTTTATTGCAGATGATGCCCACGGAAATCTTACTATTTCTAGCGTTTGGTGACTCAACTGAGTTGCAATCTGAAGATTCCGAATGACACCCAGTACTCAATTTGCGGTCCATCTCCTTGGCACTCGGCTGATTTGCGGCTAAGTGGCTACCAAACCATTCACCAGACAGATACGTTTGAACAGAGACGAACAAGATGGATATTGACAGTCTCAACTAAAACGCCCCAGTTCTTACTTCCTGCCGAATACACGTTTGTCGTTTGCAGTCGCTTGATCCTTTCTGGAACCCGCCAGAAGT
The DNA here is from genome assembly GCF_000715545.1 of Opisthorchis viverrini. NCBI lineage: Eukaryota > Metazoa > Platyhelminthes > Trematoda > Opisthorchiida > Opisthorchiidae > Opisthorchis > Opisthorchis viverrini. The sequence continues at coordinate 195,521 of NW_008752185.1, read as the reverse complement.
TGGCGTTCCGTGAGACTCCGAGGAATCTCAAAATCATCACCTCTCGGCTAATTATTTTAAAAAAAATTTGAAGCCTCCGTCAACAGTGGCAGAAAAGGATTGCGACTATTTCCCACTCTGACAGGGCACAAAATCACCACTGGTTCGATCGCGGGTCCCAAAACAGGCTGATTAACTACTCATGCGTGTTCGATATGTAGGTTGTGATAGTCTTACCGAAGTGCGGGCAAATCACACTGCCCAGCAACCGCCCCTGGCGGACAGTTATAGTCTCCAACCTACTGGCGAATAGCTCCCTAAGAGTAAAGGTCATTTCCTGCAGGGTTTCCAACAGGAATGAAGCAGCTGTGAAGTTTTCCTCGGCATTATGAAATATTCTGACTCCACTTGCAGGACCAAAGTGTGTATGTTACCTTGAAAATAGGAGTTTCCGCGCCACCAATGTATATATAATTCAAATCGCCAGGTACTTTTTCCACTGCTCTTCAATTTAATGGGTAGTTACTTTTTAAATTGATTTGAACTACGCTCAGAACACAATAAGCTATTGATTGAAACTCAGAACACAATAAGCTAGTTGATGAAAACGTTTGAAAATTCATGCCTTCCTTACCGAGTATATTTCGAGACTTTTCAGTGAACCATTTTCCACCGCCCGGGATGCTTTCGTGTTCTCACTTTACACCATTATTCTCAGAATTCTGATACTTTTTCAACCCTATTGCTTATTTCTCCACGTAAGCATCCCCTTTTGCGAATATGACCCAAAACTCCAAAGTCCCGATGACTCAGCAATGGTTCGAAATACCGGTTGCGCCAACTCCACTGTTTCACCAGATCCGTGGTTCTGGTTCTTCATTTTCCACAATTTTCAGCTTCCTTGTCATGTTCAAATAGGTCTTCTCCAGGTTCCCCTAGTTTGCTCCAGTACCTGCAAGACCGGCTAGCGATGGTTCATCTTCACAGTGACGTTATGGTCATGCAACCCATCAGTTTTGAATATATTTTATCACCATCATCATATTAACTGGAGTTTAGTCGCTCTTGGGTTCAGTGACGATTTAGTGGGTTAATTCTTGCTGAAGAAATTTATACTGTCGCATCCCGCTGATCTTACTTCAAAGTGTTTACACTCTATGTTTTATGTGTAGCTTGACAGTTTCACTTTTATCCATGTACTGGCCATATTGGCACGGACGTATTTCGATCCGACGCCCAAACAATCTCTCTGAAAGCTTACCCCACTAGGGAGAATTATATCCAGCCCGTCCTGGCACGTTAGTATAGAGATCCAAGCGTTTCAACGGCCAAGGTTTATGCCGTATTGACGCATTCCAGGAAACTGAGGCAGACACAAGTGTTGGTTCGTTTTATTGACCAGTGGTAACCGGAAGAAATGTATCACCCTTACGTAAGTAAGGCAAATAATGGTTTAAGTATCAACATTCTCACTTTGCAATGCTGCCAAAAATTCTGGAATGGAGAGAGCAGCACAATTACTTTGGGGCTAGTGTCATTTTCCAATGACCCGTTTCGTAAAAGGATCGTACTACAAAGTGTGGATGATGGGAAAAATTATTAGTAGTTGATTGGTCTGCGATCAGACGGTTGTTGATCGATTCGTCCTGTTTTGCGATGGGTTTGTTAGCGGAGGTGAGGGTAGCTCCAAGGCACGCAGTAACGTCGTTCCATAGAATGGTGAACACACAAAAGCGTCCTGTTATTCTGGTGGATGTTTTAAAATCCATGGCCCGCCAGCATGAAATTTTGAATTTCCCCGATTGTTGAACCCTCAAAGTTAGCATTTAGATGCAGTTTAGAAAACCGAGATGAAAATTCTGATTTCGGCAACATTTGTTAACTTCCACCGAAATCGGGGATAAGGAAAGTGGGTCAAGAATAATGCCAGTTACTTACTCTCCAAAGATTTCAGGTAAGCTGCGGATCAAGCGGAAGAAAGCGGTTGTTCGAACGTGAAATCGCACACACTTGCGAAGAACGATGCTTTATGTATATAGCAGCACAGCACAGCTGGCTATGCTGTGCACGAGAATAAGAAAGCAAGAGGTCGGTTAATTTCTCCGTGAGCTGTGGGTTAGAATGACACCAATGGGAGGGATACCCACTATTACGATAATGAATCAACAAATAAGGAACCAAAATGCAACCAGGCGCGACGATTGGTCGGATGACGAGTTTTTCTCTGTTCAAAACTCTGGTCCAGTTATTCGAGCCAGTGAGGAGAATTCCGATATCCCTACTTGCTACATTTATTTGAACGCCAGGGGGCAAATTGGAAGGGCACCTCTGCCATTTCTATTGATTACTGAGCTCAGTTTAGCTGATGAATCTACAGCGGGGTGCAACTTCTCTGGTTACACTTTTGTTTAATGAGGATGGGGAGCAATAAGGGATGAGAGTCCTTCCGTTGAATTGGTGATTAAATCGATCTACTGACTTGCAGTAGTTCAGGTGTCCATCTCTAGATGGGACTAACAGTGCAGGCGTGATGGTGTTATCTTCGGTGCAAATGCATCATAATCTACGCTACACAGTCAAATTCAAATAATTTAAAATAACCTTATTGATATTGCAGGTCAATTTTTCGGACATTTCGCACTTCACTGCGCTAAGTGTGCTGGACCACTGGA
>NW_008752185.1:186618-192733 GCF_000715545.1 Opisthorchis viverrini | reverse complement strand
CACTGCGCTAAGTGTGCTGGACCACTGGACAGTACCAAGGCTATACCTCACACGTGTGGTGCCATTTAATCTTGCAGCAGCACTTTGTAAAGGCAGAACGCTTATCACATCATGCTATGTTCAGACTATTCAAAATGTCGGATATTTCTACAAAAAATAGGATCTAAATATCGCAACCTCGTTGATGCGCTCATTGACTGTGAGCATGTTATTCCGGGGAACACTTCCATCCATCTGGTGATATAGACAACAGACTGCACATGGGCTTTTCACAGACTCCGGAAGAGGAAGAGTATGGAAACACGAACACTTTCTTGAAAATATTGTGTTCTGTGAACTCATTTAGGAAAATGTTCCTGAATTGGTGATTGGTAAGAGTTTGAGAACCCCTCTCCGAAGTGCCTGTATTTCTTTAATCTCATCGGCTTCAGGGCAGCTGTCGGGTTAACAACGACGTACTCTACATTGAGGGATGCGCTGACGGTCTCTCTGCGTATGCAGTAACATCTGCAATCATTATGAAAGAGCGGACGCTCCTCAGAATACATTAAGAACACATTGAAGCCCAGGCTAATTGTTAGACTCCTGGCCTGTAGTTGTCGCAAATGCATACTGAAAAAAATGAGATGAAAAATGGATGGAGAAAAAGGTGTTGTTCACTCACATGTATGAACAGGAGTCGCTTAAAAAGAGTAAAATAATTTGTATCAGAATTTTTTTTCGCTGACATACTGTTCGATTTTTCGGGGAAAACAGACATCGCAAAACAACTTTCCTGGTGGCTATTTACCTGAATATGTGCAAAACAATGTGAAATCTGACGAGACCGTCATATCAGCATAATTTCAGATACAATTTGAGACACTTCGTTTTTCGCAGTACGAACAATCGCTACTCAGAACACTGAATTGATTCCTGTTCTGTGCGGGGTAACAGCAGGAACGATCGCTCAGATACTCCGAAACCAATCACTTGATCATTTTGAGCCTCTGAAGTCTAAAAATCATCTGTAAGGTTCTGAGGTATGATATTTTTTTCAACTCTATAAGGAACATTTCTTCAATAGAAGACGAACAAGAAGAGAGCAGACAACTGATTCGGATCTAAGCTGATGTCAGGGGAAGTACAGAATTCACGGTGATCAGACCTCTGTCGTTCAGTGCACCTCAGGTTTATCCTGGTTTTTAAGTAACCTCCTCGTGCAACAAAAGCCATCAGAAATACAAATCGACAAAAATAGAAACGTCTCGCAATCTCCATTTGAGGCAGTCTGTGGGTGGAAACACATAGTTCGGGGAGGCAGGGTTTAGAAAAAATCACTGTATTTCCCTAAGGCGACCAGCGAGTTTTTTTCCATAAAACAGTGACATTACATGCACACGGGGAGAGAAATTTAATTTAGCTTGACCCAAGTGAACGATAATTCTCACCCCCAAAAGTTTCGCTAGGATTAATCACTTGGGTATCGTGGAGCTCCATAGACGCTGTGCGCAGACGCATTGCGTGTAGGAGGGACTTTCATTACTACAGCTCCATTAAGATTAACCAGGCTCTTGCAGCGAACTGGCTGCGAGACTGGATTCTTTAAGAAACATTTCTGTTTCCCAATTCTTCGTCCGAGATTTTGATCCTAAATCTGGAGACAGGGGCTTGTCGACGGAAAAAAATCAAGTTGAAGAACTGCCAAAAGCCCTTTTCTTCTGCCTGTTCACCAAAAAAAACAAACAAAAAAGTTCAAGCTTCAACAGTGTGGGTGCCTTTTGACGACAAAACATTGGAACCTACGATCATCGTCATTATCTGCAGCTGCATTGCGAAGGCGAATTTCGCCACAAGAAGACGGGAATCAGAATATAACTACGCACTTTTCAAGATTGTCGAAATATTACATCTATTCGTCTTGTGAATAAAGGAATTCTTTATTTTTATCCACTTTGCGCCCGCACCACGTCTCAAAGCGCCTTCGGACTCTGTCATTACTCGTCTTGTTTGTGTCAGCGCTTGTAATTCGCCGAATTTCGGTCACGTTTTCTTGAGTCAATGTGAAATTTGCGGTTCTCCCTGGAGATTGCGGTTCATATCCTGGCGTATGAGAGGCAGCAGAAGCACAACTGGTTGCTGGAAATAAAGGATGAATGGCCGAATCGTCGCGCAATTACCACCAGCCGAGCCAACTTAGCCACATGTCACTACCTGACACCATAAGCTGCATTATGGCCATCTGCCGAATATAAAGAGTCATCACCGGAATGCAAAATGTTGAAGTTTCTTAGCGGCTGATGTACATCATACAGTGTGAAACCGCCCTGCGAAAGATGTGGTCGGCATTTCATCTCCTATTTTTAATCGTGTGTCCTTAATGCGCAAGCCGTTACAAGGGATTTCTTTCGGTATCCCTCAAGTTTCACTGTCATTATCCGCAAGATACCTTATAGGCACGACAGTTTGTCCAGGCGCTGCAATGTTCGGTTAGGGCTATTTCAAAATATGAGAAGAGATTGGATAGATTTTGAAGTCGGAATGGATGGAGAGCAGCGGCTCAAATCAATTGGATCTGTTTCCGTTTGTTTATTCCGTATGCATCAGAATCAGAATTCCGCTATTGTGTACAATTTGTGATAATCTTAGCTGGGTTTCAAAGCTTGTCACCTGACATAGCCGACTGGCCAACTGCTGCTCACAAAAATCGAAACGGCTTTGAGGCTCCACATGTGCGAGCGCCGGTTATTAGAATCGGTTAAACAGTACATGTTAAAACAAGACGTATAATTTAGGCACCGCGTCCATTATGTAGCATGGGGAGTCTTTGGCGTCCAACCTGCTCAGTGGGGATGATCACCAAGAAGATAGGGAAGCACCTCTTCTCTAATTGGCAACCATCAAACCTAGATGAGCGGACGGCTCTCATGCAAACCACCGTGTTTGTTTGTCGATTATATTTCCCGTCAGCTTAAGTGGTCGGCTGCGCGTAAACGGCATGTATTTATCATTCCGTACACAGTGGCTAGCCAACTATCTGCTACGACCGTAGACCACTTTTGAATGCCGGGCTTCAATATTTAGTTGAAATTTTCAGTCTGCGCAACAGTCCAAATGAGATTGGACCTTAACAAATTGCGACGCTTGGTGTAGCTCTCTGACCGCTTGAGCTATACTGGATTGTTTCCGCGCGACACGCTCAGAGCCTCTCATGCAACCTCAGTCGATGTGCTGATTGTTGCACTTTCTTCCCTTCATCAGGTTTCTTATGGTCTGAAATTACCCAGCTGATCTGTTGAGCAAAGTGTTAGTGGGTCTGCATTTTCAATAAAACACCACAGCTTTTCAGCCAAAGGTTTATTTCGAGTGGCCCACTGAAGTCATGGAGCCCTGGAAGCACTCTAGGACAATTACAACTATGATACTCACAAATAAATTGGCCGTCATGCCAAACTGATCTCCGGTGAAGTCCTCATCTAGATTCCCCGTACTTTCGGCATTTATCCGAGGATGTAAGTGAAAACAGGTGAGCACTTCTGCTTCTCCCTTACATATTAAATCTCTTTGGTGGTTGACCCGTTGAGACTGAGAAACCCGCCAGACTTGCATCGGTTTTGTTTGGATAACTGGGGGTAACAATTTTGGATATCTTGAAAACAGACCTAAAGCAACGAATTTGCAGTGTTAAATAACAATGTTGTGCTACTGAAGGTGAGAGTGGTATGAAAAACCGTTTGGAATTATCGGTCACCAGTCGGAAACACAGATTGGTTTCCATTCGTTCTAAAGTTTTCCCGATCCTTTTATCAGTTAGCTAAAACACATTGAGTGGTTGTAAAATAAGTTGATGAAAGAGCTTTGTTCAAACATGTTTTTGGTCAGCAAAGTACTCCGAAATGAATTATAAGGCTCCTTTAATTTGGTTGGCAACTGAGGCATAGTTACAGTCATGGAATGCATACAAGGTACTTACGTTCAGCAATGCTGGCTTTAACATATTACAACGTTTTAAGCAATATATACTGAGCAAAGTGCCGAGGTTAAGTATACCAAATCATCTTGAATTCAGGCATTCCAATTCGGTAATTCGATTTAAGTGAAGAACATACAGAACAGTTTGCGCATCGCTATCCCTCATGCAAATATAAATAACTGGTAGCAGGTTTTGAAAATTAAAGTTTAATGTTAGGTGACACGCCAATATTCGCGGACAGCCGCAAGATACAGGGAAATTATTTACAGCTGTGAAAATTGGTAAGAGACAACCTCTGGGACATGTAAGCGTGGGTGGTTATGATTATAGGCAGCATAGTTACTCGGCCTAATATAACAAGCATATTGAGCGCAAAACCTCGTCACATATATAATGATCCACCTTCTTTGTGTAATTAAAGATCCGATTAACTGAGACTGAATCTTCGGAGATGATACCATGCCTTTAATGTTAGCTGGTTAATATCACGACAAATAGGAACCAGCGAAATTCAGAACCGTCCACTTTAAATATCTAGCCGCATTTGAGGCATTCGTGGTAGGCTTACAAAAAGCTATCATGTGTACTCATACTTTTCGTTGCCAGACCTGAATCATTCGTGGTCCATCACTTGGCCGTTGTCCAATCATGCCAGTTAATCGCGGATTAAGCAGTTTGCTCACTTTCACTTGTGGACTCCAAGTTACTCCATTTTTACTTGTGTGCAACTTTTGCAGACCTTCATCGACCGGAAGGGGAAATTTAGAGAACAAAACTAATCGCCGTCACTTTGTATGCTCAACGTTCCGTCTGTTTCCAATTACACCAGGTCCAAAACGTGTGCAGGCAGATGTAAATATTCATTGACACTAACCGTGACTGATGTATAGGAAAAGAAGTATTGAGCATTCTTCTAAATAGGCTACATATTCCGGATATTTCCGTCATGATAATCTCGGCTTTGGAATTTGAGTGAATGATGCATATTAATTTGATATTCTAGGCTACGCGTGACGAGGTGGGAGATAAAAATGGAAGCAGCAAATAGCAACACTCAGAACTGGGCAGATCTGGGCAAAACTTTATAGTCCAATCGACAAACATAAAAGGTCAATAAGTAAAAAGTCACTGAATGATGAAATGCAAATTGTAGATAGTTTCAGTGTATTCCGGGATAGGAATTGTCAGCCAGCACGAAATAATGTAGTGCGCCTCATTCTCCTTATCCGTCGCGCCAGTAAGTTGATAGCAATTTCGTGGTTCGTTGAGCCTTTACAGAGACTTTGGAAAGTGCGTGAATCAAAAGCTCGAGGGCTCATGCACCGCATGGTAAAAATTTTCAGGGGAAAGAATAAAGGGTTATCGCCTAAATTAACGAGTGACATATCGATTCACACTACTTTGGAGGATATAACCATTGCAAAATTTACCAAAACGTAATCCCCTTGAGTGCCACCGAGTCTAGGTTGGATTCAGTTTGAAAATATTCCCTTCGACGATGTTCATTCGACAGGCTGAAAAACCTGAAACGGTTTCCAATTAGTCCACTGTGGCAAAGACAGCGGTTTTGGAGGACCCTCTGCAGACAGGTCGCTAGATATCCCTCTATTACACGGGAATTTTCTCTATGTTGATTCGTCTAATCATCTGCGAAGATTCCTCAGTTGCCTACCAGGATTCGCTCTGCTGATTTCGTCTCACTGACCAAAGTAGAGATTAGGGATAGATTGATAGTGAGCAGGAATTCTGATGCATTCAGTACGGTGGCATAATTCTCAATCAAACGCCTTCAGATCCCTCGATAAACGAAAAAAGTGGCGAATCATCATTAGAACCTCTGATTAAGGAGATGCTGAATTCTCAGCTTTTGTAGACAACACACTTGTTTATCACCAGATTTTTTCCATGATGTAGGTAAGTACTAAACACTCGCTCCGAAAATTTTCAAGAGCGTGCTAAGCAACTGTTGCTTGCGGTAAAAGAAGAGATGCATTTCAAATTCCCAAGGCCAGAAGATCGAATTTGAATCAACATTTCTCAGGACATTTGCTGATTGTAGCTAATTCCTGCAGCACAATTATCCACTTGTGGATCATTTACTCTTTGCACATAATCCCGAGTATTTTATTGTTGAAATCCCACAGTTTCAAGTGCGATATTCAC
>NW_008752185.1:185020-186602 GCF_000715545.1 Opisthorchis viverrini | reverse complement strand
TACACTGGCCACGGTGGCCGCTTGACGCAGAAGATAAATTCGAATCATTTCCCTGTTATAGTGATGTGTGAAACTGGAAACCTAAATCTATCATCGCTTACGATCTGGTCCTCATATTTCTATAAATCCTTGACCAATTCTCCAAGAAGACTGTGAGGGCTTGCGGGATAGGTATAATTTGCTCGTCGAGGAGACACCTAAAATCCGCATTTCAATGTGCGCTTCCGTCGAGCCTAGCTGAGTTTACATAGTCTACTGAAGTGTATTCTGCTCTCAGGGGTTTGGTGATTTCATATATATCTTTCTTGCAATCCTGTTGGCCCGAGTGTAATTCACGCCGAACTGTGGTCGTCTCATCGAATATCTGCTTGGGATGAAACTGAAATTCTCCTGTGTGCTGGTTAAAAGTGATGATCCCCGCTGCTGTAAACGCTCCCGCGAAAAGATTCTGGACTCCCATGCATCTGAATAAAGTAGGTATTGTGGCAGGCTGCTGGTGTAGCATAAGTTTTTACTGCGGAGCTAAACAATTGCTGACTTTGGAAAGGGGCCCAGCTGTATGACAGTTGTTTTTGGGGCTCAGACCACCGAAGAAGTGTCAGCCGCATTAATATCTAATGACATTTTGGAACTAAACTACAACAATTTCCAGAACATCGACCGGAAAATTTTGAAGAAGTAAGGTTGTGACGTAAGAAAGCCATTGTAGACGGTTTGCTGGTAGAACGTGGGGTATAGTTGAATGTGCGTTGTCATAGGAAAGTGACAGAGGGCAAGTTTTGGATATCCAGGAAACGTCTTCTGCTTATAATATATGGATTTTCGATCCGGTGTCCTTCCAGGAGGCTAGCTGTGTCAGAGGGCTGTGCTTGCATTTCAAGCCTAAGTTAGATTGATTAACCTATAATTGTTGCAAATGCATATTGAAACACAAATAAGATGGTTCAATCACCCACGGATATTAGCAGAACCCGCTTGAAATTGCAAAGTAATTTGTGTTGGATCTTTCGTCGCTGATATGCTGTTTGATTTTCAGGGGAAAACAGACGTCTCAAAACAAGATTTCCTGCTCGTTATTTGTTCAAATCTGAACAAAACATTCTAATCTCTGACAAGACAGGTATATGGCCATATACTCAGCTAAAGTGTAATCCGTCGTGTTTTTTGCACTGAATCTACTCCTGCTGTGCGCGGGGTAACAAGAACCGTCACTTGGATACACCGGTCAACTCCGAACTTTTATCATGCTGCCTTGAATCAGTGTGCAATTTGCGGCCTTTGTTGGAGATAGGGGTTCCTTGTTACCAGCGGACTTTTGGCCTCCTGCCGAATATAAAAAGTCACCATCGGAGGGCAAAATTTTGAAGCCTCTTAGCTGCTGGTGTACTTCACACAGCGTGAAGCCGCTGAGAAGACACTTCCATCAACGAGATGATATAGAGCATAAACTGTGATTGGTCAGTTCACAAATTACGGAGTGGAAAAAACATGGTGAGAAGAACACTGCTTCTTGAAACTGCAGTGTTTAGTGAACCAAGCAAAGAATATATATATATATATATATATGAAGTTGAAAGCCCAT
>NW_008752185.1:167110-183724 GCF_000715545.1 Opisthorchis viverrini | reverse complement strand
ATATATATATATATATATATATATGAAGTTGAAAGCCCATCAGGAGGTCCACTTTCCCCTTAAGTAAATCTAATCCTTTCCCAAGCAGCGATCGAGCAAATTCCCACGTTCGCTTTGTCAAAGGATGTTTTGTGGATGCGATGCGGGCAGCCGAATATATGTTACATCTGGGAGCATTACGAAATAGCGGTTGTTCCTCAGAATATATTAGGAAAACATTGCAGTAGCACCCGAGGCCCAGGCTGGTGTTTCGACGTGCGGCCTGTACTTGTCGCAAATGCATATGGGAAAACAAATAAGGCAAAGAATGGATGGAAGTTAAACATGGTTTTCACTCACATATTCCTCCAACACTCACTTCAAAAAAGCGGAGAAAAATGTGTCATAATTTTCCTCGCTGACGTACTGGTCAATTTTGTCGGGAAAAAATATATCGCAAAACAAGATTTCCTGGTCGTCATCCATTCAAACCTGAGCAAAAATTTGTATAAACTGACGAGACAGTCATATCACCATAATTTCGGATACAAGTCGAGGCATATCGTTTTTCGCAGTACGATCGGTCAATACATAGAACGCCGAGTCGACCCCGGTTGTGCGCGCGGTAAGAGGAACTGTCGCTCGGATACACCGAAAGCATTAACTTGGTCAGTTTCAGCCTATGAATTTCCGGAAGTCATTTGTGGGACTCTGAAATCTGGAACGTCCGAATTCAAAGAGGAACGCTTGTTTATCGAAAGACTGGAAGGATGAAAGACTGGAACGAGATGAATGATTCGTCCTAGTGAGCTAAACTGTCTTCAGGTACCGCTCTTTGAATGGATCTAGGAGTTATGCCAGGTTTATTTAACCCACTTTGGAACGGCGGGATTTTGAAGATAACACTGTGTTTCCTTCGGGCGACTACCGTGTAGCTAGCGGAACAACCATGACTAAACAAGCAAACTTTTTCAGGCTTCAGCGATGTGACTTGACAGCGATGGCAAGACCGGAAAACATATAATCTTTCACAGCTCTATTTGGATGAGGAATTTCGCCACAAGAGTGACGCGAAACGAAAAGTAATGATGCATTTTTTAAGGCAGTCGACATATTACTGCCATTCCTGTTTTTCTCTTTTGTGCCCATAACACTTTTCTGTTTCAGTCTACAAGTAAACCGCACTCCGTCTCAGTCATTGCCGTCTTGATTACACCAACGCCCAAAGCTATCCGAACTTCGACCACATTGTCTTGGGTCAGTGTGAAATTTTCGATTTTACCTGGAGAGAGAGGTTCATGTCCTGGTGTATGGAAAGCAGTAGCAGCACAACTGGTTGCTGGAATAAAGGATGACTCTTTTGTGCCCATAACACTTTTCTGTTTCAGTCTACAAGTAAACCGCACTCCGTCTCAGTCATTGCCGTCTTGATTACACCAACGCCCAAAGCTATCCGAACTTCGACCACATTGTCTTGGGTCAGTGTGAAATTTTCGATTTTACCTGGAGAGAGAGGTTCATGTCCTGGTGTATGGAAAGCAGTAGCAGCACAACTGGTTGCTGGAAATAAAGGATGAATGTCCAAATCATCGTGCAGTTAGTACCGGCGAAACCTCTTTGGCTACGTGTCACCAGCGGACACCACACGCCGCCATTTAGCCAGCTGCCGCGCATAAATAGCCACTACCGGACTGCAAAATGTTCAAGTCTTCGGCGACTGGTGTACATCGCACAGTGTGAAACCACTTGGTGAAGGATGTGATCGGTCGTTCATCTGTTATTTTTAATCTTGTATTCTTACTGCGCATGCTTTTACAAGGGATTTCTTTCGGTATTCCCCAAGTTTCAACGTCAGTATCCACAAAATACTTCATGGGCACGCCAGTTTCTCCAAGCACTGGAATGGTCGCCAACTTCAAAATATGAGAAGAGATTTATTAGGTTTTGAGTTTGGAATTGCAGCGTTCAGGAATAGATCCTATCCTGGTGAGATGAGAGACGGCAGCTCAGGTCAGCGTAATCAGTTTCCTTCTGTTTATTCCACACGAAACAGTGCCGCAATTCCACATTTGTTTAGGATTTGCGATAATATAATCTTGGTCTCAAAGTTTGTCGCCTGACAAAGTGGCCGTGCGAAATGGTACCCAGAGAAATCGGAACATCTTTCAGGCCCAAATAGTCGGATGCCGCCCACTAGAATCGGTTAAAGCAGTAGAACTATAATTGGTGCTAATGGTCCATCCTGTAGCCCGAGGTCTCTTCTGGCATCCAACGTGATCAATCGAAACGATCACAAGAATCCACAAAACCGCCTCGGCAATTTTCTCTTATTTGCGTCAATCGAACAAGTCCAGCGGATAATCCTCTAGCAAGCGTCCATGTTTGTATGTCGACTATATTCTACCGCGTTCCCCTCAGCTTCATAAGCTTCCATGATACACTGCTTCCAGCTGAGCGCAAATGACATGTATGTTATAATCCGTACAGAATGGCCTTGCGACTGAGCACTTATAAACATAGATCCCTTTGGGATGCCGGTCAAACATATTTTGTTGAATTTCTTGGTCTCCACAACGGTCTAAATGAGACGCTCTGTGTACACCTCTGACAACTTGAGCTATACTCGCGCAACACCAGCAGCACCTGCAAGCTCAGCCGATGGCATGATTGACACGATATTTTTCACCCATCAAACTTCCTCAGGGTTTGGAACTTACCAGCTGACCTATCCTTCAAAATGTTGATGTACCTGCATTTTCAAAAATCTACCACAGTTTTCCGGTTATGATTCCAAGCCAAATATTTTTCTAGGGTCCTTTTGAGGTCGTGGAGCACCTGAAGCACTCTGGGTCAATTACAACTATGATACTCACGACTAAAATGGCGATTACGACAAACCGGTCTGCGCATGAACTCCTCATTGAGGTTTCCTGTACTTCCTGCATATATCAAAGGACGTGAGCGAAGACAAGCGGGCACTGAGGCTTCGCTTCTTCCGTTGGGACTTAGAAACCGGTTCGCCTTGCACCGGTATTGTTTGGCCGACAAGCTCAAGGCAACTGATTTACTGGGTTGAACAATGAGTTTACGTTCCCGATAATGACGATATTGGTATGAGAAACCGTCTGGTACTGTCCGCTAGCTTTCTGTATTATTGGCTTTTTCCATTCCCTTAAGAGCGTTTCCGATCGATTTGTCGGTTGGCTCAAATACATGGAGTTGTTTTTAACTATTACGCAAGCTCTCGTTGTTCAAACCTATTTTCGTCCAGCAAAGTATGTTGAAAAATTCCATGAAGGCTAATGTAATTTGGTTGGCAACTGGAGCATAGTTTCAGTCACAAAATGCATGTAGGTACTTACTTTGAATAACTTTGGCTGTAACGTAATACGACGTTCAAGCAATGTACTGAGCATAGTGACAAGGTTAAATATGCCAAATTATCTTAACTTCAGGCATTCCCGCCTGGCACTACGATTCAAATAAAGAACCTACAGAATATTTTGCGCATCGCTATCCCTCATGCAACTACAAACAACTGGTAACAGGTCTTTAAAATTAAAATCTGAATGTTTAATGGCATGTCTATATTCGTGGAGGCCGCAATGGTACAGGGAAAATTTTTTATACCTATACGCATCAATAGATGATACCTGCCAGGACGAGATATTATCATACGTTTAGTGTCAGCTGCTTAATATCACGACAAGTGGGTGCCAATGAAATTCAGAGCCGTCCACTTAAAATATCTAGCCGCATTTGAGGCAACCGCGATAGGCTTACAGAAAACTAGCATGTGTATTCGAAAGTTTTAGTGCCCGACCTAAATACTCCGTGGTCCGTTCACGTGACCGTTGTCCAGTCAGGCCAGTTAATTGTGGAGCAAATGGTTAGCATGCTTTCACCTTCGGACTCTAGGTCACAGCAGTCTTCTCAAGAAACTAGCGAAAAAAATAATCGCCATCACTTTGTATTCTTAGTGTTCCGTCTGTCTACAATTATGCTAGGTTCAAAATGTGCGCGCAGATAAGAATCTCCACTAGCGCTAACAGTGGCAATATATGAAAGAAGGAGTATGAAACGAATTTCTAAACAGGCCACATATTCAAGGCATTTCGCTCATCATAGTCTCGCTTTTAAACTTCGAATGCTGCGTATGCTGAGTAACCTTTCTATTTTGGGCTACGTACGAGACAGCGAGGGATTAAAAGCGAGGCTGTAAGGAACAACATTCAGAATCTTCACCTGCCTCAAACCGCCGACTTGTATCTGACTTCAGGAGTGTGCAGAGTTGCAGATTACCTGAGATGAATTAGCTCACAAATCTCCCTACCTCGTCCAACAGGCAACCATCGGAACTCTGATTAGGGAATCGATAAAAAAACACGAAGTTGCACTTTCCACTATAAAATAGGAGTCAGTGTTTCCCAGGTTACTCTGGATCTGCGGGAAGCCCTATAGGTTTTATGAATTTTGCAAAACGCAGAATCCATTCGGCAATTATGAAAGTTAGTCCTTGGGAGAGCTCTAAAGAATCAAATGTAAATTTAAGACCATTTCAGGGTGTTCGTGAGAAAACGTCAGCAAGGGAGACATATATGTAATGTGGCAATCCTTCCGGCCTGCAAGTTGACAGCATCTTTTGCCACTCATTCCGGCTTTACGGAAACCCTTTTTGAAAGTCTTGAATCGGAACGTCGGAGACTTATGTGCCCCATTGTGGAATTTATTCGGAAGTGTGAATAAATATGTAGGGTCCAGACTAAAATGTGACAGATCCATTCCTAATACTTCCGAGGACACAACCATTTTTAGATATATTTAACTTGAAATCATTGTCCCCTTGAGTGCCACCTAGTCCACCCAGCGCCAACAGTCCGAAAAGTTACCGTTCGACGACGTTCATTTTACAGGCTACCAAAATTGAAAAGGATTCTAGTTAGTCCACTGGAGCGGAGACAGTGGTTTTATAGGACCGCCTGTCGACTGATTGGTTGATGTCTCCCTATAATGGGGGAATTCCCTCTATGAAGATTGGCCAGATCATTTTGGAAGACTCCTCAGTTGCCTACCAGGATCCCCTCTACTGATTTTGTCTCACTGACCAAAGTAGAGAAAGGAAATATTGTGATATTGAGAAAAGTTCTTCTGCAAATACCTCGTTGAACTTAGGCTTCTAGCATCAGGTCAGATTGCGGATAGGTGGCGTCTTCTTCCTTATCAATGAAAACTGAGTTTTGAAATGAGCGTTGTCCATCTGTATCAACTAGTTTCACCCGTAGGTTAGGCTTCTAGCATCAGGTCAGATTGCGGTTAGATGGCGTCTTATTCCTTATCAATGCAAACTGAGTTTTAAAATGAGCGTTGTCCATCCGTATCAAGTAGTTTTACCCGTATATTGTAAGACTCTCGATCACTAGTGTTTTACCGGAGTGGACGCCATCCCAAATGGTTTCGCATGATTACCTCAGGTTCAGGTTTAAGCTCTCATGTTATCCACAAAATTGACAAAGATTTAGCACTTGAACACCGCAAATGGCATCTGTGAGAGCGTCTCTTCTGTCCATAACACATACCAAGTAAGAATTCCCCAAGCGCACTGCATTCATAAAAAGAGCACTAATAATCAGTATCAAGTGTTTTTTTCACCTGTAAGTTAGAGGGGTTCTGGTCATTAACTGATCATTCCACGGTGATATGATTTTGCATTCAGATGCATTCAGCACGTTGGAATAACTTCCTTTGGAATGTCTTCCGGGGCCTTGAAAACCAGAAATATTGGCAGTCATTGATGGGCGATTCCGATTAAGTAGATGGTGGATACTCAGCTTTTGTAGGCAACACATTTAATTGACGCCCGTTTTTTTCTATGATGCCTTCGACGCTAAACGCTCATTCCGACAAAAATAATCAAAAGCATGCATATGAGCCGTTGCTCATGCTCAAAGAAGGCGTGCGTTTAAAATTCCCAATGTTGGAAGATCGAACTTTGTTCCAACATTGCTCGGAAAACCTGGTGATGGCATCCAGTTTCTGAAGAACTCTCGTCTACCTGTGGAAAGCGATTTCCTAACACCTAATCTAAAGCATTGCCAGGGACCCCTATGTCACATGTCTGTGTGGTTTTTGTGATATTCATGCACATCTCAGAGGAATGAATAGCTACGTTGCGTTACGCAGCTGACTGATTTATGGGACTGAAAGCCCGAATCAATCATCACCCACTTACGATCTGATCTTCATAATTCTATATAGCTATGACCAAGTAGCCGAGCAGGTGCTGCCGGTTTCCGGGACTCGTAGAATTTGCTTGCAACTGTCTCGTCTGGGAAACACCTGAAATGCGCACGTAAACGTGCGCTTCGGAATTGCCTAGCTGCATTTACATGGTCTTCCAAAAAGCATTTTCCCCACAGGTGTTTGGCAAACTGACATTTAGCTTCTTGCAATGCTGTAGGCCCCGGCGTGATTCACGGCGCGCTGTGGAGTGTGTGTCTCAAGATCGGCTGCGCGTTTGATCGAATACATCAATCTGAAATTCTCCTGTAAGCTAGTCAACAGGCAATAACTTTACTGCTTTGAACGCTTCCACGAAAACTTTATGAACTCCCATGCGTCTGAATAAAGAGGTGTTGTGGCGAGCAGCTTATGAGGCCTAATTATCCAACACGGAGTTAAAGAGTTGCTGTCTTCGGAACGGGACCCAGCTGTATGACAGTTGTTTTTGGGGCTCAGATCACCGAAGAAGCGGCAGCCACGTTAATGTCTACAGGCATTTTGAAACAAAACTACTATATTTTCCGGAAAAACTGCCCGGAACATTTTGACGGAGAACGGTTGTGATGTGATGAGATCATTATGGATGGTTTTTTGATAGAGCGTGGTTTATACTTGAAAGTGTATTGGGATATGAAGGTGACAAACGGCAAGTTTTGGATATTCAGAAAGAGCCTTCTGTCTATAATATGTGGATTTGTGATCCGTTGACTTCCCACACCGCTAGCTTTCAGGTTGCTGTGCATAATTTTTACGTCTTAACCTTAGCAATTATCATTGTACGACACAGCTATCGACAGTGACTCAAAGGAGGCCCGGAAGTTATGGACCAATATATAGCCCAAGCCCTTCTGACCCTCGTTATATATCGTAGCCAGACTGATGTCAAAAGATTTTGAGAGAGATTTTGGCTGGGGGCATAGGAATATCCGCCATTCGGTTACCCACAATGGCAGTCTTCTTTTGGCTATCTATGGTGCAGCTGTTGCGCTGTGAGCTATAAAACCATAACAAAATAACAAACTGGATTTCACGGGTGAGAGTGGAGATTACGGCTTACGAAAGGATATTTCGCATAGGATGTAAACTTGGAGGACGAGCCTGTATCACTTGCTGAGAGTTTCCACTCGGAACTGGTGGAACCGAACGACCAAGTGTAAATTCTCGCGGGTGAACTTTGGTGTTTCTGGGTGTGAGACTATGGATTTACATCAATTGTGTGATAAGTGTGTCTTCTAAATCCCCTCCCGAAAACAATATTATATAATCACTTAAAATGATCAAAACTTCTCACTGTACATCCCTAGAAATGCTCATCTTAACGTCACCTAAACAGCCTATCAGCTGGTCTCAAGTTTCACCTGGCTGTTTGCTGGAAAATGCAAAAACTTATCGGTTAAGCTATGGCAGATTATTCGGTTCGATCAGGTTGGACACGAACAAATTTTTGGATGCTAGGTTTCGTGGTATCCGAAACAGACTGGAAAGTAGTTAATTTATTTGGCAACATAAATCCTGCTAAACAGCTTCCGGAGTTGGCTTGCGCTAAGTGGTGTTAACGTGAACTAACCTGTTTCCCTCTTAAGTTCTTCACCCTCTAAAAAGAATTTGCACAAGTCAAACAGACGAGTTTCGAACAAAACCATCATGAATGTGATATTAATATAGATTCCATTGAGTTTCATGTGAAGCAATAAACGATGCGCACATCGAGCACCCAGGTGAACTCGTTACAATTGGGGTTCATGATAAACAAAGGGTGGACGTAAACTCGGAGTTAGTGCCTAACTTGTAGGATTCAGGAAGGACGAAATGGGCAACACCATCTCAGAGAGTGTTCGGCAACCTTACTAGTAACGCCTCATATCTGAACAAGGTAACGCGATATCTCCAGCTATCAGACAGCATCATATAGCACATTCCGACGGAAGATGGCAACACAAATCAAAACTTAGTTTGAATTTAGTTGGGTCTTCAATGTTAGCCGTATTTATATGCAGGTGACAGTACTTGAGGGAGCATGTGTTCACTTCTCAAAAGACTCCTTTGTAGATCTGAGTGGGTTGCAAATGGCTAGAATTTTTCAACACGGTTCCCGCCAGATTAGCTTTTACATCAAGAATTGATTACAGTGGTTAGGGGGAATTAGGTAAAACATCCAGTGTGCGAACTTTGTGCCCATGAGTCCAAGGTTAAACTGGTCTTCTTCACGGTGGTTTAATCACTCAAGTGAATCAATGCCACGTCAAAATTATGCCTCTCCATTGTGCATCTTCTGAATTCATATGGCGCGATCCATCAAGGTCATCACCACTGCATTTATCAATCAGAAAGCGTGGGTGAAATCACGGCATCATAAGATGTACATACAGATGTTAGATACCAACCTATACCTAATACGTAAAAGTATTCTGGAGGCAAATGAATTAGAATGCACTGGAAGGAAGACGAATTTGTTTGAAGGAAACAAGGCTGCCTAAGACCCTGCCACACAACCGGTCGCTGTTCATCAGGGCAGAAAAATGAACCTGAACGTTTAAGTGTTATTCGCACATGAATTATGTTAGATACTATTTTTTCTTCTTGCATTTGTTGATCACTCTTTTTTCCCTCTCTTTCGTACATGAACATTAGTCGTACTACCCGGTTGATGGCGATATGAAACAATAGGCTAAAATCCAGTTCTTTAGGATACAACCCAAACTGTGTGAATAGAAGGCAGTATCAGCCAACCAATTCGACTTCACTAGTTTATGCAACTCTCCACTCTCATACAGTTGTCCAATGTACGACAAACTGAAGTTCGTATTTTCGAAACAACGAGGTATACGTTTTTCAAAGCGAGTATCGGCCATTTTGTAAGAGATATGTTCTTCCAGAATCATACGAATTCGTTGTGTGAAAAAGGATTATCTCGACATTACGTCATACTCACCTGGAACACCTATTACGCAGGGATGAATAATGTACTTTTAACGTAATAATAACCTACAGCTATAAAGACGGATACTAACCTCATACGCTGTCGTCGTAAAACTCCTAGTGTTTACTACGGTGTTTTTAAATTTGGTTCCTCCCGTCATAGGATGAGTGGGCTTCATAAATATCACATGAAAAAAACTGGCGAGCTACGCCCGCATCGGAGGAGATTAAGCTACCAATCTAAATTAAGTTGGCGTTGTACGCCTCCGTTACCTAGATGACGAGAAGAGTTTAAACACTGCCAAAACCGGAATAAAAATGGCGAGACATGTAGGTGATGTTCGACCCGCGGACGATCACCTCAGGTGTTGCATACAAGTAATCCCTCTCTTCTCCGGCAACCAGATTTTAATAAGGAGTTTGTGTAAGCCGTGGATTTTAAGTGACCAAATAGTGCAACCACAAGTGAGGCCCCGTTAGATTACTTTTTAAATGCAGGGGCCAATGCTTTTTTCATTACTATCAACGGAGTATTTTTATATTATATATATATATATTACTTCCCCTCTGCCGTACTAGCACGTTACACTTGAGATTCCTATCGACGGGGAATGGACACGTTCTTTGCCTATCACGGTGGCCCTGAGGGGCCTCTACCTCCAGGCATCCAGTCAGGCAATCTGATTAGAAACTGCAAACCGAAACACCATGGACAGGGATCGTCAGTGGTATCATGTAGCATCTCCAAGCCGGACGTTCTAAGATCATTCGCTGTCCATTCCGGGAAGCTGGTAACACCAACAGCACCAATTCCTCATCCCTATCATACCAGTATGCCAGACGAAAGTTTTCGTGCCACTCTAGTACTGCCACCCGGAATTCGGCAGAGATATCGGATTTCCCTATGGAAAATAATGCATTAGAGTGCGCGTTGCATAAATTAGCATCCTACCTCCTGGCGTTCTGTACATACTTCGATGAGTGTCTTGGTTGCACGAATATAGGCGGTTGTTACTTGCCTCCTTACGGACTTGGCAAAGCCAACCCGCACTAACTGTGGTTATGAGACAACGTCTAAAGTTGACCGAAATTCGCTAATTGAACAAGTTAAATTATATCCTTATAGGTTAAGAACTAGGGTTTCTGCGTAATTAACACGTTCCTTGAAATTCAGGGGTGAAATGCTCAGATGTCACAGGTGTTTCGATTTGGCGAATCTGACGCGAGCGCTGGTGATTCGTGCACTGGAATAGTTCAACGCTACAAACTCGGCTGCAAAGCCATTTCCAAAATACGTTAAGTGACCAAAATCTTCCAGTGACGCGCCCAGGGTTGCAAGTGACTTGTTCATGGATCACGACTTTCAAATTCGCGGGTGAAAAGTGCATAATGGAGGTCAAGATGAAATTGCAAATTCCACTCAAAAATAATTGTACCTTCATATTTTTCTCGAAGAGGAAAGAATGTAGTCCATTTATTTCAAGTGGCTAAGATTTTTGATAGTAGCTACTTGAAACACGATGCAGTGGATAACTTCTAGCTCTTGTTGCATCATCTTGGTATTTACGAAATTAGATGCTAACTGGAAAGTGTACACTTCCCCCCCGAACAACGCTTCGCGCACGAAAGTGATTGGGAAATTACAGCATCCACGCGCTTGCTTGGACCTTTAAAAATATCATGAGCGTATTATTTTCAAAAATGTCTGGCACATACCTCGTTAGGCAAGCTTATCAGATGTGAAAAGAACCGACCTAACAGAGTGTGGCGCGCCTTGAAATTCTGGAACACCAAAATCATTGGTACCTTTGTTGAAGTTCGGGTGCCTCAGGACGTGTAACGTTTTGGTCGCCCGGTACCATGGCGGGATCCGACTTGCTGCTACCCAGCCAATGTCTGGCGATTCGCCGTAAAGCGTCTAGTGGCCGGTGAAAACAAGACAGCTAACCGAAGACAAACTAATACTCTTATGATTGCCACATTCACTGTGAGTCTCTCTTCTGAAAATGGATACCATTGGCGAATTTATTTAGTTTTTTTCAAACAAATTTTCCCTCCAGCAAGGAAGCACTAGACTAAACAACATGCGAATTAATGATTCAATTAATCTGAACAGTGCGGAAGGGCAGACATCCGGTCCGGAGCTTGGTAATTAGCTTCTGGCAAGGTGCAAAGATTTGGCAGTAACGCTCCGGGACAAATCTGCATCCTGTGGGAACACAGTTAGAAGGGCTTCCACAAAACTTCGTCTGATATCAGCATCTGCGAGCGTCCCATTTAGGGAAGCGATTTATGTGCACCTTAAACAGCCCCATAAAACGAATAAGAGATCATTCAGGACGAGACTGCGATCAAATATGTCAGAAAATATATGTCAATCGCTTGTTTATCCATGGCACTTGTGACAGATGGCGGCATGATCAAATTCGATTCTTTGGTTACATGCTTTGGAATACAAGATGCAGCCAAATGAAGTCAGATACTTCGGAGGTTAGGACGACACAACGGGTGAGCTGGTTTCGCTTCTGCCTCTTAAGATCTTCTTGAGGTGCCCATAGGGATCTTTGATGTTCCATGCATGAGACAATATTGTATACAGTTCTGAAGTGAAACGGAACCCGATTGTCAAACCGATAGGCCATTGCATACGTTTGACATTTGTAAGTTTGATGATTTCAACTTGGTAGCTGATTTGATCGATGAGAGCATGCAGACGCGTATTGCTGGCCTGTTTATGGCGGTCGGAGCTTCTGATCTCATTGAAACCAGGGAAGTGTATTTGAACGCCCTTGCAGCAATTTTTTTCGCTCAGCTCAACTGATGCCTTTGTTGGAAAACACTTTCTTGATGAATACCTGGGGTTGGGATGACACAAACTTAACGAGAGTGACACTCCCGACCGACACACGATAAACGCTGTTCATATCTAGCAAGGTAGGAAATATCTCGCTGTATGCATTCGGCCCATGGTTGATGAAGGCTATTTTTTCTCTAACCGATTGATCTTCGAAGGCGGCGGCTACCTTGATTTGATCGTTTTCGTGCTTTAGAAGATCTCCCATGCGATAAGATTGCAATATTCTGATAATCAGCAGCTTGTTGACGGAATGTCCGCTGGCTCTCGCATACGAATCTGGCATCTATCTTAGTGATTGGTGTTTCTACATCGGTATTTATATATTTGTGTTAGGTAGGGAGTTTTGAGCGAAATTGCAGGCCAAAGAATTTGATCCAGTCCATTCACTGAGTTAGCCTTCACTCTCCCCTTGTCTCTCCTGCGCAGAAATTTCACTTGAGCCGAATAATACCAAAGTTGATATGCCACAGACAACAGAGCACGGACATCCAATAAATACCGTAGCTTTCCCAAAGCCGATAGCCACACTTGAAAATTCGGAATACAATCTACGCACCTGGTGGCTTTCTCCCATATGTCTCAAGAGTCAGCATCACTTTTGAAGACACTTCATAGTACTGTGTAGTGTTACGTCTGAAATACTGTCCTAATTTCCTGGAATTCTGCAACCCAGTCAGTTCCTGAACGTTTGTTCTATGGATGCCTGAGTTAGGGACCATCAGTTACCAGTAGACATCCGTTTATCTCCAGAACACTGCAGCTTTGGTGCCACTGTTGAACATCTAGGGTTGAGAATTCGAAACCAGCGGTTTACTGACTTTGATCGAAGCTGGCGTCGTTTTCAACAAGTTCTCAGTAACTCCATTTCTGATGATCCGCAAAGCTGGTGTCAGTGTGGATTTCTGCACGTAAAAATACATTCAAGTTGCAGTTGAATCGGCATCCGAATGTCATTTTCGCTAACAAGAACCAAAATGATGCTCAGCGATTTTGAAGCATTTTTAGCCCATCAGTTAGACGCAAACATGCAGGCTCATGCTGATATCATCTTCCTTCGGTGCGTCCGATTTATGCATGCGGTACACTGGTTCCATTTCATTCGAACACTGAGATCCCGGGATTTTTCCAGGATTATCGTGTTTGACGATCAGTATATCGTTTGCACACAATCCGTGCTATACAAATGGTCCGTAGAGGACATAATGCAGACGCACAGTGGAGCGTAGAGTGTGTGGGACTTGTATACACGCGGTAGCTACCCGTTGGGAAATGGCGTAACTGAACATGTCAGCCAAGAAGTTTGTCCCAGATAAGCCGCATGAAAGTGTTTCCTTTATAATTCCCAAGGTTTCTACACAATTTGGTGTATTGGCCGTGACACGAGTCATTTGGTTTCAGGCACTCTACCGGGAAACATGATAAATGTAAAGCACCTCTGGTTTCAGACACAAGGTCCTACAGATCCGGCCTCGTTTGCTCCGTTTTTTAATTAGATTCATGATGAGAATGTGAGCCAGTTATCCATCAACATCTGTCTCATAATCGAAAGAAAACGACACAATAGCAAGCCAAACCAGAGTAATCCGAAGGCTAGCACAACGGCGATACAATCGCTAGACTCGTCGGCGGGTTTATCCGAAAAGGGAAACAGAAAAAACCGGAGGTTGTCAAAATTTGTGACGCTACAAAAATGCCATATTATTCAATACGATTCCAAACAAACATGCGGGCCGACCGTGCAATCTAACTTCAAATCGTTGCAATGGTAAATTAATTTGTCGGAATATGGGTAGCTTGGGTGTGTTTACTGGTGTGTGATCGGATGGCAGTTGATCTGTCGCCGAGCTTGGGAATTTTATCGTAAACTTTTCGTCCCCAGCCGAGGAGATGTCGTCAGTGCACAGGCCTCAACACTGCCATCCAACAAACCAATGGTGATTTTTATTTAATATTTTGCTTTCGCCGAACTTTTTAGCGCGACGAATGGGGAGGAGAATATTAAAATGCGAGAACTACGCGTGCGTTTGTCTCATCGACAGAAATTTCACATAAAAAACTATTAGGTCAAACTCACTTGCAAATACTGAAAAAATAACGCGTTTTCTTTGATTAATATTTTGGCAAAAGTGATATAAATTGTTTCTCTCAGCATGTAATGACCGGGATAATAATTTGACGTTAGGGTCAATCTCTTGTAGACAATGAACCTCCTCTCTTGCCTCAATCTTTCTGCTGAGTGCACACCAAAGTGACAGGCATCAGACTAGATTTTCGCTGACCGCATCACGCTCTGACCTTCATTCACTCAACTTACTAGATGAAGCGTTTTAGCACTAAGCTAACAGCATACTCTTGTCCCAGTTCCAAACGGACGAGTTGGCCGTTCTTGAGTGACCCAGAAGGTAACATCGCTGAGCATGAATAAGTTTGTCTGTTCAAACTCCAGTCGTCAGGAGCGACAAGACTGCACTGTTTGTGTGGTGGTATCATCCGCACGTGTGAGGATTTTCGGATTGACTACCTGAATATAAAATAATAATTGATTTTGATGCGTACTCGTTGCGCCAGCCAAAGCAAGAATGTACACCGAGATAGTGCCCAGTTTTCAAACCCTAGGTGATTGCAGCCAAAATGGCGAGCTTCCGTTTAAGCCGCGAACCTCTATGTGTGTATATTGGTGCCCTAAATAACAAGGCAACCTCAACTTCGTGGTAATTCAACGCCTTCTTTCACTTCTGTTAGAAAATGTAGTATTTCCTCAACTCGCTAAACGCTTTTGGTTGAATGCGAAAAACTACGAAACCCACAATGACGCAAGTATACACAATACAAACATGGTCACGTTCTTTGACTAAGTTGGGCATCAGAAAGTTTCCAATATTCCTAAGATCCCTGTGCTTCACACAGGACGACGACAAATTACTGAAACACAGAAAATTCCTCAATGTGTCTGTTCTATTTGAGTCTTTTTGATAACGTTATTATTTTTGTTCCTCTGGCACGCACTCCGTGTAAAGTAGCTCTTCGGGGGAAACCAGACCTCTACCTTTTAAACTCCAGGTATATGCATCTTTTTTAAGGCCTAAGGAAAGCAAGTATTGGTTCCCTAACTGACTGGATATGATGTGAATTAATGATCAGGAGATCTGGTTGGCAGTTGGAACGCAGTGCCCCGCTAACACCCTCAGTCAACAGGATGTTATATACCTGAAAACGGAGAAGTTTTTTGCCTTCATCTGTACCAGATTTTCAGGAAATGACAACGGACAGGTGGCAAACTTATTGCATACGCAAACAGTTGTTCAAATTTGACACCAAAGTTTGTTGGTCGAAGCAATGCCCGGTTTCATGTTTTTTGGCATTTTCTTAATCCAAAACTTCTCCTACAAACTCACAAGGTCCTCAGTCAAAAACTGGTGGCATCCGTCGAGAATCCCTAATAAGAGTTGAGCATTTCAGTACACTGCTCTCAGACTGTATTGTACTGAACTTCGTGACACTTCTCATACGCTGATTCTCAGTAAATTGATAACCAATCACCTGGGAAACAAAGTAAATTAATAGAAGTCCTCAAATAATACGAACAGCTTATTATCTTCAAAAAAGCAAGACTTATTTCGCAAGGTAACCGTTTGAATAAGTGTAGATTTTTTGAAATGACACCTAGGATTTGTCGGTTATTTAGAGTTGGAATGCAATTTCATAAGAGCTTTGGGCACAATAGGCATGTTTCATCCGCGTCTGCTGGTTGTTCGGTGGGCGTCCACTTGTAAATATGAAGACTCGCTCTAATTTAAAGCCTGTTCGGTGCTTAGGTATTCTGCAATCCAGCTGTAGCTTCTGGGTGTTGATGCTACCAGGGTGGCCACGCCCTGAGAGGAGCTGAAGAGATATTGTTGTTGGGTTTGATTCAGTGTGCAGGTGGTTAGCATTTTCTCAATCTAAACATAATAAATTGGTAAAGGAGGTTTTCGTTCCTGGTAGAGCTTCGGGTGGCATCTTACCTGCTTCATCTGTAACGGGCAAAAATAGTACCAAACGACCGCTATCACCAAACTGGATAACAGTTGTAGTATTTCAAGTCTTTATTGTTAAGAACGTACGTACCATGTATCACAGTATCATCAAAGGTCTAAAGTGGGTAAGGCGGTCATTCTGTCTGCAGAGGGCACGTCATTAGCGGTCATTAGATGTCCAATTAAATTTTACCTTAAAAGATAAGGGTTACTTGTTTCTAGTCTGAGCACCTACTTTCCAGATTGTGACCTAAATTTGTAGTAAACCTACCCTATACAAACACATTTGTATTGTTGTTTAGTCTCATAGTCAGCATAATTAGAAAAACCTCTACTAACAAACCCAGACTTGGCATGTGTCGCTGAAAAACCGTTAGATGAGAACTTGATCACTCGTCTGTAGATCTTGCCCGAAGAGTTTAAATTCATCAGATTTTTTTAAATTTGACTACAAATTTGACTACCACTTGGTTTGGGGAAAAAGACCGTGAGACGAGTCCATCTAATAACCCTGTCCAACTTCATCGTGTGCTCTTTTATCAATGGTCATTCAACGCACCTAAA
>NW_008752185.1:162149-165879 GCF_000715545.1 Opisthorchis viverrini | reverse complement strand
GACGTGTTCTGCAAATTAGCAATGTACCTGCACTTACCGTCAAATTATGCTGCGTTGCGGTCAGCGATTTGAGGTCAACGTCCCTTTGGAAGACTAAAACTGGTCACTTTCTAGATTCCCTAGCATTCTCCCAGCCTAGGTGAAACGACGAGCTTTACACGAGCAGTGCATCCGTGCTGAGCCTTGATATCTTGATGTTAGTGGCGAATATGGGCGAGTGTTAGGTCTTGTCTGTCGTGGAATTGGTACCGAATGTTCCCCACATTCGGTTGACAAAGTGACGTCCTAATTGGTCTGCAAGCTAAAGATTCTGCATTAGGTTACCGGGTTATTGGTACCCTTATGCGCAAACTATTCCCTATCATACTGCTGAATGAGTTTTATATTTACTTACGAATTCGTGTCCTCTGCACACTTTCAGCAGAAAAAATCTTTCGTGTTAGGTCCACAATATTGCTAGATGTGCCTGCGAATTACCAGTTACGTAAATTTCAAATGAAAATGCACCATTAAATTTAATGCTTTTTTATTCTGTACTTTTCATTANTGTGAGCTCCTTTATCAATGGTCATTCAACGCACCTAAAAAACTTGACCGCTGTAGGCTTGTTGAGGGATATCTCTGTCTGTTTCACTTGTAAAGCGGTCGGCAATGTATGGTAGTGAGGTGAATATTCTTCGTGAGTTACATTCATTCATAGACCACCTGTAATGAAAACATGGGATGAAAACTCCTGAAACCCTTCAGGCTTCAAGCTTTTCTGCACTCAACTCTGGTATCGACCGACTGATAGGGGAGGTCTGCTGGGGGGAGTTACAAATACGCTAGGAAATCCTGAATCGCCCGTTGTCGCTTTTGAAATTCTTTTTCATTTCTGTCACACAAC
Organism: Opisthorchis viverrini; assembly: GCF_000715545.1. Lineage (NCBI taxonomy): Eukaryota > Metazoa > Platyhelminthes > Trematoda > Opisthorchiida > Opisthorchiidae > Opisthorchis > Opisthorchis viverrini. Next base: position 164,993 of record NW_008752185.1, on the reverse strand, counting down.
TGGAGCTAGTAATCAGCTCATGAACCTTATTCCCCGTCAGATGTTTTTGCAGCACCTGCTACTGAGGTTTATATGTTGTTCTATTGCAAGGCATTAGTTTCTTAAAATAAAATTATCTTTCGATAGTCGAATTCGTTGGGTTCTCATGAAAGCGAGACTTCAGACTCACTGGCCTCAGCTGAAATTCAAAATACGCCGGTTGTACTAAATCCGACAGTCATGGGGTAAAAAAATTCATATATCAGCCCGAACCAGTTCCGTCCTCGGTAATAGAGCATTCGTGTTCTCAAAATAACCTAAGAAGCAAGAAGAATGTGATAATACCCTGGTTGTGAGATATAATGCGCGAAACACCAGTATCTTGACTGGTGAGTAGTTGGGCTGCCGATTGGCGGTTTTATACTGAATGATTGGGCAAGGCGAAAGAAACTGAGGACCGAAGTTTTTAAAGTCAGCCGTAATTCGTCCAGTTTATCAGGCCAATTTTATGAATAAATCATACAGGAAAGGATGAACGTTTCGGATGCTGTAACCTTTGTATCACAGCAGAGTTTGCTTGTATGTTCGCTTCTCTGTGAGGAGAACGAAGCTAGCAATGGCAACTCTACGGCCTGTTGGAAATTACCTTGGGTCGGCCGTCCGGAACACTTGATCCCCCGTACCAGGCTGATCAGTGGTAACTTATCTGGTAACATTTGTCACGTGGCCCTCGTGGTTGGGCAGGCTGATCAGTGGTAACTTATCTGGCAATATTTGTCACGTGGCCTTTGTGGTTGGGGTTCGGAACGTGTGTGGAGACGTAGTCTGCAAATCAGCAATGTACCTGCACTTACCGTCAAATTATGCTGCATTGCGGTCAGCGATTTGAGGTCAACGTCTCTTTGGAAGATTAAAACTGGTCACTTTCTAGATTCCCCAGCATTTTCCCAGCCTAGGTGAAACGACGAGCTTTACACCAGCAGTGCATCCGTGCTGAGCGTTGATATCTTGATGTTAGTGGCGAATATGGGCGAGTGTCAGGTCTTGTCTGTCGTGGAATTGGTACCGAATGTTCCCCACATTCGGTTGACAAAGTGACGTCCTAATTGGTCTGCAAGCTAAAGATTCTGCATTAGGTTACCGGGTTATTGGTACCCTTATGCGCAAACTATTCCCTATCATACTGCTGAATGAGTTTTATATTTACTTACGAATTCGTGTTCTCTGCACACTTTCAGCAGAAAGAATCTCTCGTGTTAGGTCCACAACATTGCTAGATGTGCCTGCAAATTACCAGTTACGTAAATGTCAAATGAAAATGCACCATTAAACTCAATGCTTTTTTATTCTGTACTTTTTATTATGACACCTACTCCAAGGCATTTCACACCTTCCTCATAAAAATGATGGCCAGGGGCGAATCACGGGTTCTGACGACTTTAGATTAGATATTACCCATTCCTTTGGCGATCAGATTCCATCAACTTCGAAATGACAACAGACGATCAAGGTGAACTTGTATTTGGCTCTCTCCAACATCGATGGCAGGATATTTATCTTTCATGAGCGGGTTCCGCGTAGTGTCAGCTTATTCTCCACTGTTGAACGTAAACTGCTGGTTTGGACTTAAAATGATTGAAGATCCGTACCTGTTCCATAGAAAAAGTGACCGATCTGTCACATCTGGTTTACGCCAAATTTAACGTCTCACCGGTGGAAGCCCTGACATTTCCCTGAGTCCAATACTGTAAATTTACCTCTAGGAAGAAGACATGTTGTATAAACGATGGTAATCATCCTCAATACGCAAGACAAGTACGGAAAGTTAGACACCCAGTTCACTAGATCAGGGTAAACATTCTAGATTCTTCTAGAACAAGAAGATGTGACTTCAACTGATCTCTCCGTTGAATAATATTTGAAGTGTGTGGTGCGTAGAAGCAGACTAAAACCAACTCGTCACGTTTAAGTTAGGAGGAATCACGGGAACAAGGTCTACAAATGCTCATTTGTGAAAAACGCAGAACCGCGCCCAACATTTCGCGCTACTTCAGTTAAATTTCTACTATATAACTTTGCTTGAAAATGCTTCTTTTGCCGTTAACCGGAGGAACCATGGCGCACCTTTCTAATCTGCTATAGATAGTACTTTTTGGGGCATCTTTACTGATAATCAGATGCATAGTTTAGTTGGAAGTGGGAGCTATTCATGGCATTCTTGCAAATGTAATGATTTTTCTGTTTTCACTGATATGCATTTCTGTGCTGACGGGCATCCAATGTTTGGCTGTGTGTGCCGTATTTAGGTCATTCAACGAGCAGGACTTCTAAACACTTTTGAATGGCAAAACACTGGTCAATGCTCAGGAGGGTATAATGACGAAAAGCAAGGTTAGAAATTTCACGTGCTTTCGAAGGCCTATATGGTTTTACACCAATGAATGGAGGCGTCGATAAAAGATCACCCGGCTTCTTCCAGACGATAGACAATACTGTTTTGGAATTTTGTGCGCGGAAATCCAAGAAGGTCGCATCAAACACTTAACACCTTCCTTAAGACCACCCCCAGTCATATCTCAAACGGCAGACATCGTTTACGAGTGTTCCTTACTGTCTTCACGGTTTGGCAACTGCCACACGTTCTCACCCTATGACTTTCTAAATGAGTTTTGTGATTGATCCTCTGACAATCCCACGGGATTTCTTTTTGGTTCTGGTTAAAACGATGCATCTTTCATGCATGCTTGGATTACGTTTTACGTTATGCACAGCCCCTGGTGGTTTCATGGCTGAAGAGCAAAATACGGTTGTATTGTCAGCCAACCGTCGTCACACACTGCGTCTTATCAAAGATTTCGCGTCATC
>NW_008752185.1:148440-161335 GCF_000715545.1 Opisthorchis viverrini | reverse complement strand
TGGTTCATTTGAAAGCGTTATTGTAAAGAAAAGAGTGGAGCTGGACGAGGAAGGGACTTAGTTCTAGCTTACCACAATTATTCCGAGGTGTCTACACCTCCAGCCATTCACGTAGGCGATCTGGATAAAACTGACAACACGAACGCCACTGACATCAGATGGAAGTCATATCTTGTATTTTCTCCAACCGAGCACAGTGAGGATCACTGTGCGGTCCCATCCTGGAAGGCGAGTAGCACCGACAGCACCCAAGCGTTTTCTGATACCTTTCATAATCCTCTGTCAAATCAAGGGTTGGCCACATCTCTGTATATGCCACTCTGAACTGGGTATGCAAAACAGCACTCTCTTCGGCAAGCGATCGTTCGGCAGATTTAACACATGTCTTAACCAACGCAGCTTATGGTGCTGGGCACATTCTTCAATGGAAGTACCCGTTGCACATATGTAGGACATACATACGGTCCCAAGCAGTTTAACCTGCCAACTCAGCGTAGAACTCAGCGAATTCCAGCAGAAACCATTTAATGCCCTTTGCGATTGGGATGAAATTTACTTAGATTTAAAAGGTTTCATCGCTTTATCCGGTGCAACTTACCCTGGAAATTCTATTTTCACTGTACGGTTTTTTTTAATTTCTTGGTGCGCATTATCAGCAGGGAGCTTCGCATCAAGCTCTAAGTGTGAGGAGATAAAGCAATCCTCAAGACAGATTTCTCGTGGTCGATGGACGCAATTCATGGTAAAAACACCAGCCGCTAAGCACAGACACTGCATTCTGACTGGACGAAGTATACGTTGAACGATACGCTTCTGCTCGCACGCAGTGATTAATACTTCCCTGTTGAGCCTTACAGATTGAAGCAACCTTTTCAAGTTCGCACAGCTTCTGATTGACTACCTACATGATAATGTCAGAGTTCTGCTTTCCGAAAATTTTCCGATAACGTGGTATGAGAGGTAACACGATATTTCACCGGTTAAAAATGCTCTTGGATACTCACTGATGATGTTTGCTATAGCTGAAGTTTTTTTATAAACCAGCGGTTACTCGATTGCAGGATGAATGAATAATGAATTTAGAAATTACACCTGACAATGTGTAACCGTGGTTGTGATCAACAAAATTCACATTTAATTCTTGATCGCCTGACCAGTCTTGCATCAACAACGAAACTGACATTAGTTAATCTGAAGGCAAATCCTCATGATAGGACGTCGTTTTATTTGACAGTTTTTCCATCTGTATATGCGGTGAGGCTGTGGCGAAATACAGATCTCCGAGGAATGTGGCGATGTCCAAAAACGTATCCAGGAACGCAGAGAACATGGCCAACTATTTGTCTCATTGTTGATTAAATCCCCGAGAATAATTTGGTAAGTCGAATAGGATGAAGTCTCACAGGGACATCTCACTTTTCAGTATGCACCCTGATCCAAATACCACAGTGCATTCAGTTAAAGTAGACCGTCCTGTAAGGGAAATCCAGTTACGTTCCGTTGAATATCTGGTATTAACCAAATGTGTTGTGACAAGTTGATTCTTAAAATCTGTCCAAATGGGGTTAAAATAGAACATCAGTTTGACGAAAAATCGGGTAGTACGCATTCCGGATGAGCCCCAAGAAAAGCAAAAACCCACCGAGTCACGGAAACCGAGACCGAACAGACTGAATTACCGAACAGACTGAATGGGGACAGCAAACAGTCACCGGCCATCGGGAACCTGGGTTTCGCATCCCAACGTAACGTTCATCGCTCACGATCTCAGCCCAAACGTTCTCAGTCACTAGATGATAGGTCATGCTTTCAAGTTCCAACACAACAAATTACCCGCAGGAACGCAACAACTGACGCGCAACTGTCCCGTGGCTCCTAGGTCGTTAAAAATGGCACCATGTTCTGTCTTTGGATCACAATTTTCGTATCATTTTCGACAACGTTTAGCAGTTGCAAGACGTGTTTGGTGTCGTGAAAGTATTTCGAAACAAACTACAGCATTGTGAAAGCATTTTTAATATTAGTATCAGTATTGGCTTTTGAAATTTTTGAAAACAATATGGTATTAGTTAGTAGTTGCATGGTATACTCAGTTCATTAATATTGGTAGTTCGACAGCAGCGTAATCTACCGATGCTGTCAAAATATGCTTACCCATGATAAAGTCGGCTGTGGCTAAACAAAATTTGTTTGAAAGAATTTTAGCCAGAGGACTTGAAAAGCCTGACGCTCAGAAGTGGAATTCGAAGAGTGCGGCTAAATGTTGGGTCTTCAGTCAACCATACAAGTGATCATCAGTTGCCCCGGATATGCATTTTAAATTCCGTCTCAGGACGAATGAGCATCCCATCTGTCGAGCGTTGATTGGCGGCAGACTGATTTCTTTTTACTCAATTGCTTTACTTTACCCGCCAAAATAATACGACCGGAATGGCATAAGCCCACCATCCCTCGAAGTCAACTGGAGGATCACATGCGAAGAAGGATCGATTAAGCATCTGTCGAATTTAAAACACTACTTGTGGATATCAATGAAACCGGGATAATGCCCGATTACCAAACGAACAATTAAGCATCCTTAACTGAGCATCCCTGTAAGTGAGTTGGTGCCCCAATCATCGAGATTTCTCCATTCTGTCTGAAAGTTAAAACCCTAATATATTTTGTAATGTAAAATGCACCACATTGACCCCTCGTAATGGATGCATATTTTGGGCAGCAACGTTCCATCGATTCGGTGCAACTTATCACCCAAACACGTGGCATGGTTCTGCGATCAAATCGTTTATGTTATTCACATCATACTGACTCTGGGCGACGTGGTGAATGATCACATCAAAAACCTTGGGTTCACTGCATCATGTTCCATTTGTTTATACTAAAAGTTCGAAAGGAATCGCTCCTACTTTACAACTTGTCTTACTATTTTCCGGATCCAGAACATTTTCCAAAAGTTCGTTTATCAGTTAACAGCTGTCGGATGTTTTCGTATTAATTGTCCACATTGTGTGTTTTTTGGAATTCCTCACTGAAACGATGTACGCTCAAGAGACTATACTTCATCGAAAGTGGATTTATGATTTGATTCATCTCCCCTTGTGGTGCATTCCGGAATGAAAACGCTTGGGTGGTCCCATGAATGAATCTTTTATCTGTGGAAAACAGAACTATTAACCAGGCCAAACGTACGGAAACTTTTTTCAGCGCTTTTTTCCTCGATTGAAATAGAGAATTAGGGCTGGAACTTAAAAGCAGAGAAGCGGAGGGCAAGCACGTTATTCCTGCAGGAGATTACAGAAGCGTGCATCTCTCAACTCAGAGGAAGCCATAAGGAATCCGCTCCCCAGCTGGTAGATTGCACCCGTAACTTAGCGGTTGAATTATTTGCGCATCTTCAGTCTATAGCGATCTTTATTGTTTTTCAGATCCTTTGGTCACAATGTTTGAACTTCTCACTTTGCTGTACCAGTCGATGAACGGGTAGACCGATCAATTATACATTGATACCAGTTGCCTACTGAACCGTTCCCTAAAGTCTCACTAAACACAGACCAGTCAATTGGCAAGGATGGAGTCCAGGGACGCAAAAGTTTTCTACTCGACCGATTTTCCAGTCAATGTTTTCATACATAGTTCTCTGATTACTAGATGGTTTTCAAGTTGTTCCGCAGCGATTTTGACATATTTTCACCCAGTTAAACAGTTGAAGGGGCCACATGCCCAGAGTCAGATAGTGTGCGCACTGACAGATTTGCGAGAGGTAGTTAGCTTCAGAGTCCTCATACACAGAAGGCTATAGTAGAACACAAGTGGTCTAACCCTAGGTGTTTGTCAGATCTGTGTAACCAACATTATTTTATCATTCACGAATGCATAGAAGAGCAGCCTAGATAGACTCCTTGGAAACGACTCCCTGATAGAAAGCTTTAGCGAGTCCGCCACATAAGTTCGAAGGTCCACATGTGAATGTGAATGTAGCAAAACCGGTTGGGGAATGTGCTGCCTTTGTGCATAGAACATGCGGAGGGACTTCAGGTCCAGGAGCGCGGAAATCCTCGATGACACATATAATTTGGAGACTTGTAATCTCCCTGGGGATCCACGCAAAACATCTATCTTTCTATTGGTTTTTGATCAGGCAACTGTTGATCTCTTCTCCGAACATGGCAATTTGCTTGCAAACGTTTCGTCACCATACGAGGATACGTCATCAGTGCGCAGTTGTGTGGGTACTTCTTCCTTAACTACGTGCGTTTATATGGCACTTGAAGGACATCTGTTATCTTCTGACGTGATTGGCTGCTTAAAGTGTAGCAAATTTGGTGAATCTACTGGTCCGTTTTTGATCTTTGTTGCGTTGCCGTATGCGCTCCTGTGTGTTGGGTGGTTGTCCTCACGCTTTCTATTTTTAGTAGATTGTTCTCTCCGGCCTCGGTTTGTATTGCGTTGTGGTCTGACGTTCTTGAGTATGATTGGTTGCTTGTGCCAACCTATTTCCTCCGCCGTAGCGGTCAGTGTCCCTGCGTCCGTCGGTTGGTTTCGTGCTTTGATTGAGCGCTTCCTCCAATTTAATTGATGCGTCCGTTTGAATGATGTTTTCAACAAACCTTTCAACAAATTGCCATACACCTTTCTGTAGAAGGCCAGTGGCCCGGATTGGTAGACCCAAATGGTCAAATCAATCGCTGTGCAAAACGACGGTTAAAACGTCTTCCCTTGCTCAATATCATTAGACCAATTTGGTCCCCGATGATTTCACTGTCGAGGACCAGTCGAGAACCAGTCGGAAGAACAAATTTTCCCGCCCTTTTTTCAAGACTGTCACCAAACACACCGCACAGAGTTAGCTATCGGCGCACATTTAGTCAACTAGACAGTTTTCTATCAGTCAACCCCGGTGGTACGTGTGAAGCGCTGACCTAATCACCTGAGCTGTGCAGCCGGAAATTTGGAGGCAGCCAGTTTAATCACAGACCGTCTGTGTTCTTCCTTTGTATTTGACAGACAACATAAACCAATGCAGAGAAGTTACATTGTTTAAGCAACAGATGCTTGTTGTTTAGGTTACTGTGGCTTGCTGGATTTCGGCTTGTAGGAGCATTTTCGAGCTTTTGAAACGGGCTATCAGACGTTTAAAGCAGTCAACGAATTCGGATAAACAAAACTGCAGCTGAGCGTGGTCAGACTCTATTGATAGGGTCCGCCACGGGAGTACCTGGACCCGAGCGCGGTTGGTAAGAACGAAAAAGGATTATGTTAAATTAAGGAGGCATCTCTTGTAGCATGTTTTTTTCATCTTTCGGCAGGACACAAAAGACTGAGTTGGAGGCACCGCCGATGTTGCTTGGGATTTTAGTGAGTTTAAATGTCATGGTGTTTAGGTAACTGGGCCTAACAGAGTGCCCACTTGTGGACAGAAGGAGCATTAGGAACTTTGTCAAAGCTTGTGCCCACTTGACAGAGCAACAGTGTTTGTGGAAAAATGTCATATCAACGTCGAATTTGTCGAACTGGCATGTCGTAACACCCGCAACAGAAAATCGCTTGTTAGTCAAATGTGTAACAACTGCTATAGGAGTATTCAGGCGTCGCGCAACGCGCCACACGATGGTTCAGTAAGTTACGGATGTGTGAACACCGCCAATTTTTCGTTCAATAGCATTTTGCGTAATAGCAAGGAGCGAAAAATTACACTGTAGCCACTCCAGGTTGCCCTTTGTCCGTGTTTCTTGGTTCAGTGAATAGAAAGTTCTTAGGGCTTGAGATACTTTGAATTCGTTTCTTAAAAAGCCACGTTTTGTGTTTACTGATTGTAAATCCTCTAGTATTCCCATTCAGGAATTAAGCTATGTTTGGAGTTTTAGCCTTTCTTTCAAAGAGGATGGACTCTATTACTTTCCATCTCATTTCCGCTATAACTCCCTTCACCTTTCAGCACGTTTACTGCCGCTTGACTTCACTTAGTTGGATATGTGATCATGCTTTCTGCCGATATTTTGCTTTAAAATTCAAAACTGGCAGTTTTCCTTCCTGAGAACAAAACAATGCGCTTAATGGACAGGCGTCTCATCAGCGATAATACTTTAGCTCCACGGTATGGTTCAAAATTTGACAGCTGGACAATCAATCCAATCCGGTAGACATGGATAATGCAACATTGTCGATTGAAAGGTAAAAGAAGCCCTAGTCGAATAACGTTTTCATTTGGTCGCTACTAAACTCGCCAGTGAATCTTTGTGTTTCCGTGGTATCCACAACTTTGGAACACTCGTCCTCGGGTCTCAAGGATGAAGGAACTGCAAATTCTAAATGAATATTTCATATTGTGCGCGGTTTCATGTAGAGAATTGTGTTGTTTACAGTTTATCGACCGTTCCTTAGTGACGTTTAAAATATTACGCACGTTAATCTGAAATGTGTAGAGTCGCGTATTCAATTTAATGATGCCTTTAAACATGAACGTGATGCCTTCTGTTCCGGTATCCTTTGAACATGAACGTGATCCCTTCTGTTCCGGTATTGCATGCATATTTCAACCATGTGGCAATCAGTATTCGCATCCGGATGGCTTTAGTGTGTTACGCTTTACAAATTTATACTTGATCCATTAAATGACGAGCATTGTGTGATTCTTCTAATGCACTAGTGACGGGTTGGTCGAATACAAGTGACTAAATATCACAGCATACGTACCCACCTAACTATACATTTATATATATAGATATATATGTACGAAAGTATCTATCTCTCTATCTACCTATGCACCCATCTATCTATCTATCTATCTATCTATCTATCTATCTATCTATCTATCTATCTATCTATCTATCTATCTATCTATCTATCTATCTATCTATCTATCTATCTATCTATCTATCTATCTATCTATCTATCTATCTATCTATCTATCTATCTATCTATCTATCTATCTATCTATCTATCTATCTATCTATCTATCTATCTATCTATCTATCTATCTATCTATCTATCTATCTATCTATCTATCTATCTATCTATCTATCTATCTATCTATCTATCTATCTATCTATCTATCTATCTATCTATCTATCTATCTATCTATCTATCTATCTATCTATCTATCTATCTATCTATCTATCTATCTATCTATCTATCTATCTATCTATCTATCTATCTATCTATCTATCTATCTATCTATCTATCTATCTATCTATCTATCTATCTATCTATCTATCTATCTATCTATCTATCTATCTATCTATCTATCTATCTATCTATCTATCTATCTATTCATCTATCTATCTATCCACGTATCTATCTATCTATCTTTCTGTCTATCCACGTGTATGTTAATTCTGGTTATTCCGTCATTCGCCACGTTAAGAGGACACAAAAACCGCCCTATTTCTGAGATTCATTGTATGAGCAATTTTCTCGCATTTGGAACACTTTTATGCATCGTACAACACCCAATAGAATTTTCTGTCGCATGGAGATCGCAAGGATTTGATCGATGCCTCGTGCATGCCAATACCCAATCATCTCACCTGGTCAAGCAAGTCAAGTAGGGTAGCCAGAATGAGAAACCGAGGAATATATGAACACACCAGGCGGAATAGGCTGGAAATTTAGGGGAGCATTGGCCTCGAAATCGTTTGAGTGCGTAGTTTTTTTTCCATTAGTGCTTTAGAAACCAGTCAACAAACGGCGCTCTGGGAAACTCTCAGTTTGGTACGAAATATCATTACGTTTCTGTTAGTATTCACTCACGCTTCCCGTGGGACATTCCTAACTTTGCGCTAACCTTCAAAAGTCACCTGATTTCAATAAATTGGGCTGCTTTTTCCTCTTTGAGCGTTCACTCTTTGCTAAAATTATTCGATGGCGCCCCCAAATTGACTTTAAAGTGAGGATTGCTAGCTGCTTTGCTTTGCACAGTGACTAAAGGCGGTTATTCAGCATATCGTTCCTGCGGGATCCCTACAGTTAGCGACTGATCCTTATATAGCACTGCGGGCCATGCATTGCCCTCTGGAATGACCTCACAACATACTTACTCTATCGTCTTGCTATTCAGTCAGAGACATTAAATATTCTGCAGCGAGAGCTGCAATGTCAAGGGAATTTGCATGTCGATAGCTGACAGTTTAGACTACCCTAGGTGCAGTCATTCTTGTCGGTAGATTTGCGTGCAACTTAGACAAACGGTAAATAGTGAAGACAAATCGATTGTTTTCGTAATGAAAACCGAAAAAGCGACGACAAAAGGACGTACCGCGTTTCTTTTTTATAATATCTGGAGATCAAAAGGTCGACAATTATGATAATTGATGACAGTAGATTAATCGGCTAATAAAATTTTAATGTGTACCCTTAGACACGTCAGTGAGTGATACTGAATTTGCCAGTCAAAACGGCTAAAAAGCGCAATTCAGATCCCTAGCTGAGAAACCAAACTACAGGAAAGCAGCCTCTAGGTTAACCAAATTTTAGGAGGAATCACGCAGAGCTGATAGTTCATAACATCACAACCAGAAGGGGAGGATTCCTAATCAATATAGCGCTAACAGCGTCAGCTCGATTCGTTTTCGGACCTCGTAATCCAACTCCGAATGTCGTTGAACAGACTATCAACCGAACACGTCATCCTGTACGTAACCATCGACTCATATGGGTCCACTGAATAACTGTCCCTCAAACAGACTCACTGTGCTTTAGCGAGATTTTGGCCAAAAAATCGGAGCCCGAATATTAGACACCCCTGACGACCCACGCCGTGCTGTGCACTTGTGCCACAAAGGAGAACCCATGTAGTTGTTTTGTGTTCGAACACAGTAGATATTTTTTCACTCCCTAACTCACACGCATATCGAATTTGAGAGCGTCCCCAAAGCAGACTGTTTCCTGAAGCACAAGCCTAGTTACACTGCGTTGGAAATACTCCCGGGGCGTATGCCACTGCAAGTGGAAACCAGGGACTGCAGCATAACGACGTTGATTAAGTGACAAAAAATGCGTGGCTGGCATGTTCTCGCTAATTGGCCAATTGTTCTTTGTTGACGAGCCAGCCAGACGACTATGTTTAAAAAACCGGGGATTAGTGAGTGTGCACCTACGTGGGTAGCCGCAGGACTAGTGAGTTCGAAAGAAAGTAGAACAGTTTTTCAGAGGATTTTGGTCACACTAAGCTGTTTGTTTCTACTTGTTGCAAAGTAAATTAGATAACCGACCCACGCAGATGAAAGCAAAGTCAAATACTTACAAAAGAAGGGAGATTATTTTAGTATTTTCTCTTCAGATGATTGTAGTTATTATGTGCACAGCAACGCGCCTCGCAAAGCTATTGCAAAACCTTCACCATTGTTAGTTTATATCACCTGAGCTGGTGACCAGGTTCACGAAACCGGAAGAGCTACCTTTCTGCGGTGGGACTTCTGTGGAGAGCCTTGGTAAATTTCAGTCAAGATTTCACTTCTCAATTCAAAATAGCAGGAGCACTTTAGATCTATTTCAGCCCCATCGTGTCTCGAACTTGACCGCCCCTTGGCCAGTTGTTTAAGAGCTCGGTCGTTAAACACAAACAAATGTTTAGCTCTGTGGTCATCCTGCAAGAAGACAAAGCTACAGAATTACTCTCTCCCACACGTGCAAAGCACATAAGTGGTAAGATGGTGGCTGTCTCCTTTATCAACGATTTATCAATTTGGCCTTTCTATAAATCAGGTAGACTATTGGTTGTCCGATCTACATGGTGATCGATTGAGTAATTGTTCATTGGTCAAGCTAACTTTGGATGCGCATTTTGGGAAAAGTAATATCGTGGAGTGTCAACCACGTGTAAATCTCCCCGGTGGCAGTTGATTTAATGATTGGTTGATCGACTTTTAACACAATTTTCAATTAAATGAACAATACCCACCTGCCTTCAAAACAAAAGGGAAGGTTTGCATGTGGGAATGCATTGTGGTATTCACGCAATCCTACAGTGTTTCAGACCGTATTCCTTTCATGGTATTCAGGTTTCTTAGACCGGTTTCCTGCTATCATCCAGCCAAAGACCCCACCACGGATGCCACAACTTCTCAACTTTCTGAGCCTTTCGGTTGGAATATATTCTTCCAGGCGTTGACGGCCAAATGTGTGGCCAAAATATGAATCGACAAGAGAACTTATGAGTATTCTGACCTTCTATCTGGGAGTTTATCATTCAAGAAGTTTGCCAGCGCTCTATTCAAGAATCTCTAGCGATGCATACCCTGTAAGCTGTTCACGGTGGTAGTCAGTCAGAAACAAGTGGGGGTCAATAGCTTTTTTCCAACCGGAAGTTCAAGTTGGACCACAACTCAAATGGAGTTGTTGGGTGGCGAAGGACGGCCAGTTCAGCTTAACCATTAGTTTTCGATGATCAGGGAGACAGGGTATTGACTGGGTTCACACACTCTTAAAGGGCGAGATGTTGGTGCATAGCATTCTAGAAATATTGTACCATTATTCGTGTCACTGATGCTTAATTTTTTGCATTGTGCAGATAACCGCGGCAAATTTACTCACCGCGCACATTGGACAGCATGCTTTTTACTAAAAATTTCGGAAATGTTTGTCATTACAACAAGTTTCGTTCACACATAAAAAGGTTTTTCAAGCAGAAACGCAGGGTTTTTTGTTCCATTGCAACACCTGTCAAGGTGTGTCACAGGTGTCCAAACTGTCCGCAGATGTTAGCTGACGGTTACGCATGAACCTGCCTAAAATACGTTTAAAGATGTCCACAAAATTACGTCATGTTTGTTGCAAGCACCCGTTGGCATCGCCCTTACAGCACATTAAGATAGGGACATTCCCTGCATACCTGCAAATCACATTACTTGTCGTGGAACCTAGGATGTTTCGCTGATAGGCGTCAAAATTCAAACACTAAACTACCGTTTTATTAAACGTGTGAATGTTTTGGGTGAAACTCACTTTCGCCCCCTTGAGTTGAAAAAAAATATAAGACGATATAGGCGAAAACGAAAGAGCTCCACAATGCTTGAATGTGGTTTCCAGATAATTAAGCGTTTTGGGAACGCGATGGGTTCTTACGTCACAATTTGCCAAGTGAATAAGTGCATCTCGCTTCCTATCCTGGTAAGCCGTGGCGGACTCCAATCGCTATCCTGCCTCACAATTTGAACATGAGAGGATGATCTCATTGGCTTGCGACTAACAGAAATCTAGTAGAAAGCCAGAGCAACCGCATTTGTCGTCGGATTCATGCAATCCCGTTAGAGCCCTTGCTGCTGAGGCAATGCTTGATACTTCTCAGAGGTTAGTTTACGAGATACACGGATAAACAATGTCGAAAATTATATGATTCCTTCCATGGGGATTTCAGTTTTATAAAAGTTTTGATTTTAGCCGATATCACCTTATTTTTTACGATAAAGAACGAATCAGAAGTGGAGAAGGTGGCAGTGGTCATTGTACAATCGGGTTGCTAAATGGTAAAATCATCTAACCGATCCAATCTGATTGCAGCAAGCTGGGTGACTCGTCAACCAATGTTCGTAATGAACTCACCCGTTACTGTACGATTTGAAAATAAATTGCGAAGTACAATAGGGCAATAAAATGAATCGACTGTTTAATCAGTGACTAGGAAACAGACAACAAGGCCTTATTTCCGAAGCGGTTGGTCTGACGGTGACTGGCGATGCGCGGAAATAGAGGTAAAACTGGCAACATCTTGAGGTTCTGGCACAGAGGATGTTTGGATGGCGACTGTTTTACCCGAAGACTTCCTGCGAAAATGTAAAGTGTTTGAGCTTCCAGGTTCAATTGCACATTAAACCACTATTGTAGAAGAAACTATATTGCGAAACAGACAAAACGAATAAATACGTAGGGAGAATACCGGATACTCGTTTGGGTTTCGCAAGCGGAATTCCGATAAAAGAAACTCAAAGGAAAACACTGGAGATGTAACGTGCTTCTGTGCTTCAACTAAGGCTCTTCCTTCTTGTTTTCGAGGACTTTGAAAAGCTAAGGGATCGTAACTGGATTTATTCTATCTTAGTCAAAAGGTAAGGCATTAAGTTAGCATAACCTTGTTGTATATCGCAGGTACTGCGATTTAATTCGTGGTAAAAATGAGAGCGATCAGTCTTTCGGATCAACTTAAATGCAAAACTCTTCACCTGAACCGGACAGCCACCAAGCAAATGGGAACTGCAAATGAACTTACCCATTGCTATTGTGGACAGGAAATGTGGGAAAACGACAAATTTGTGCCAGCTGTATCTTTATTGATCCAAATTTAACAAGTCAACGGCTACTGTCCAATTTAAGCGCTTCACTGTTTTTCAAACAGTAAATGATGATGGAACTGAATTTACGTTCGATCTGCGCATCATTGATTTTTAGTCAACTTTATATTAAACTTTTTGGGACGAACCCTTGCGGAGCGATTTAGTGCTTATTTTAATTCAACTGGATGCCGAAGTTCTTACATTTGGCCATTGGTGTCTAAAAGCGAGCGGATCATTAAACGTTGTAATCTATGACCCCTCAAAGAACCAAACTATTCATAGTAAGCTTGTTGCGTTTCAGTGTGTTCAATTACCTAACATCAATGGCTGCCTCACCATTTGTGCGAGAATTACGAGAGCACGCCTCATGAAGAAGTGTCTGATATTCCTTGAGGAGCTAAAGAGTCGTGTCCGATTCTTTTTGGACGACCCGAAAAATCAAGTGCACCATGATCACCAATGCATCTTTACCAAGACTATATGTTTGGGCTTCATTCATTTCCACAGGCTGGGTAGAATATGCTCAGCTTCTATTTAAAGTAGCTGACCAAACCGTTTGGGTACTTTGAAGCATTTGATTGGATTGGCCACCTGCGTTAAGCCCTTGCATCTGACTATTTGAAGTTTTA
>NW_008752185.1:145741-147387 GCF_000715545.1 Opisthorchis viverrini | reverse complement strand
GTTTCTGCTTTAGTGACACGAAGCTGCTGAAGTTGATGTATTGATCTGGCCAAGTTGGTTTTCCGTACACCGATCGTTTCAGTGTACCATCGTGACACTTTTCAAGGACAACATCTAGGACGTGAAAGAAGTTGTCGGTTTCTCCCTCCGAGGTGAATTGATTGGCAGCGTGGGCTTTACTGAACTCTTGTTGGAGTGACTCCAATTCGTCTTTGTTGTTAATAAGGGCGAAGACGTCGTCAACATATCGGCAGTAGTGCTGTACATTCTCAGTGTTAGCCTTTAAGGGACCTTTTTGAAGTTTACTCATGAAAATGTCGGCTAGCATTGGGCCCAGCGGTGAGCTTATGTCAACGTCGTCAATTTGACGGTAGAGCATGCCATTGAACAGTAGTTGCACATTCAATGTGCGTCGCAGGAGGAGTTCATGCAGCTCGTTGACTGGAATAGGTGGCTGAAAATTATTTGCTTCTATGTAGTTGCATAGGTGGTTAGTGGTTTGTATGACTTTAAAAGACCTTCCCGAAAACATGTTCATCAAACCATCTGTGTCCTTATTATAGATGGGAATTTTCGGAAAATATATTATTTTACCAGATATATATATGTATATATAAGCAGTTTCTACGATAAAAAGGCATTTCTAGCCGGTTATAGTGTAAACAACTGGGTTTTTTAGCCATCAGTGTGAGATTTCCTTGAACCTTTGGTGATTTTGCTCTGAAACGGTTCTGCTTGATCCGCTGTTTTGCTTTTGGGGTAACTGCAGCGAACCTCGTCACAGATATGAGAAACGCAAATGAACGTTTTGCGGACTTATGGAAATTTAAACCTGATTTAGGTGCAAACTAATTGCTAATTACTAAATGTTAGAAAACAATAATTACGTGTTCAAAGGGATGGAGTTGAGGATGGCTAACATTGTGAACAAAACGGCCACTCGTAGTCAGAAGGTCCCAGTGATTGAATTGCATAAAGTACTCTTGTGCCTTAAGAAAAAAGTAATGATAAGTCACTGTCGTTTTATTTGTTGAATTTTTTGAAATATTGCGTCAGTGTTTTCTTACATAACGCAATATTTACCCGCAAAACCTTCTCCCATGAGATTTTGTCACTTCCTGACAGAGAAGTGTAAACGCTACCACTCGCGCAACACATTAGCTGCCGCTGACAAAAATTAAAGTTGTGAATACATAAAGACTGAGTCATGTTATGTATAGGTTTATCGACAACCAAACTCAACGGCGACATGTCAGATGAATAAGAGAGCCTTGCTCATAGCGCTGATCACAGAATGAATAAAAACCGTATTAATATCAAAGCTGAACGGAAACCTAGCGTAGAATATCTATCGAAAAGAACCCACCGGTCAATGCTAACACGGTCAGGAGTTGAAGCACCATAGTTCGCATTTTGACGACAATCTTGAAAGCAGAATAACAAAACACTGTGGTTTTTGTTGATTTGTATCACAGATTCTGACCAATCAGGAGGTAACTCCACACTATGGCGTGAGTGATCCTGAGCCAAGCTAACTTCCGCTGTTATAGTCGGACTGAACATATCAGGTACTCTGTAAAATCCAGCCTGGAAGAAACCAGAGTAATGTAATGTACTTCTCATAAGTTACTGAAAATCCGTCGACA
>NW_008752185.1:124058-145610 GCF_000715545.1 Opisthorchis viverrini | reverse complement strand
TTTTTTTTCAAGATTCTTACCCGGAACCCAGCTGAATATCTCGTTTATGATGTCCTCAGGCAACTGAATGTGCTGCCCCGGGCCACCTCATGTGACAGTCGCTACGATATTTGGAATATCGCGATACATGTACTTTTTCGTAATGTACTACTGAAAATGTCCGTCCACACGAAGACCACCCATCGGATATGACAATGTGCGTTTATGAGAGCGGACACTTGGCACAATAAACCATCGATGCGTCACGGTTCATGGGTGCAAATATGTGATGCAAAGGTTAAAAAAGAACGCTTTTACCTTATAGATCCTAGGTATGCTCAGGAGCCATTGTGTTACTAGTGAGAAGCACAAACTGTGAATTGCGTTTCTTGGTGACGGACTGACGGAGATACTGCACATGTATAGGCTTAAAGCTTGATGGACAATAACCTCCGGAATTTGGACTGGCGAACAGATTATGGTAAGCATCAATGCATTTGCGATGGATGTTACAAACAAACACCCACTCTCGTCTTGCTTATCAAGCTTGTGCAAATATGGTCACCTGCGCAGTACATCTGCTCTCACTTTCGACCTGAGTGGACTTAATTGTCGGCAGAAGCTAGCATGATGTTTCAATCTGATTTCATTCTTTGCTGCATATTAGAGTAAAAATTGGTGAGATATTGCCTGTATCCGGCATCGGCAATGTCTCACATACTGGTCCCCTATGTGCCGAAAATCCAGAAAAATGAGAAAGAGAAGCTGTGTCGTCTCATAGAGGGTCACATTACAAGGAAAATCAAGTATTCTGATACAATTTTAAAGAGGGTTTAGCACAACATTCGTGTTAAAGTCCTTCACTACATCCTTGCATAACATAAACACACGAAGGGATATCTTATGAGCGTGTACTTCTTAATCCGGATCGAAAAATGGGCATCAGTTTCCGTCCGGTTAAATATTTCCTATGAACTATCAAAACTCTGCGAGCCGCATGGTGGGTGATGTCTTGCATCACGAATTTTCATCGTGCTTACACACAAGATGACAAATCTAGACAGGATATATGACAGGAAACGTTGTCACCTTTCACTCGGGATGTTTGAATAACCGCTCATCTGTTTCACGCCTTTGCAAAGAAACTGGTCGCTGCACAGTCACAGCAACATTGCACAGTTGAGCGGTCATTTATCGGTTCGGTTGTTGCGGATACACTACACCCATCTATCCAACAAACTAAGAAGAAATTGTGCGGACTACTCCGCTAGCATCGGGGTTGGGCATGTCACCTTATGTACCTCAGACAAAGCAAACATGTCACTCCCAACTTTTATTGTTGCTTGATTTCGTGGTAGAGTTGGAGTTACAATATATGAAGTCAATAAAAGTCAACCGTAGCTGCTTTGGGGCTCTAAGCAGGCGAAGGCACCTATTTAACACCTAGTTAGCCCCTCAAATGCACGAAAGCTGCCAGGCGAAATAGTACAACCTTTAGGAAAGATGTCCCTTTAATAAACAAACGGGTACTGATGTACTTGGCTGGAAGACCCCTTGAGCATAAGTATCATATTAATGAGGTGAGGTGAGATGATTCTGTTGACCCAACAAAATCTTGTAGCAGAGTGAGAATTCAAATTGACGTTTGGTGAAAAGGCGAGCATTGTGATACATTAAACTATATGCGCCAGAACATAAGGTAACTGGGGACCGGGTTGATAAAAAACCTGTACGTAGTTGTATTCTTAGCCTAGTGACTATATGGCCCCAATTTTTACCCTACGACCTTATGATGTTAGCTGAATCGTGAGCCTTAAAATATCCTTGGATTTCACTGGCCCCAACTTTGCTATTTGTGGATCTCGCTTGGTGGCATCTGGTGTCCTGGTTCATCTCAGATCAATGCAGGCCAGCGCGGCAAACGATGTCTATTTCTCATACCACCATGCGGTCCAACGAACGGCAGTGCCAAATCTGGTACTGGTCAAATCTGGATTGCATTCGTCCGTAGGCGAAATCAAAATCCCAAATGAGACTTTTGAGCATAGAAGAAACAAAACAAAGTGACACATATCGATTTCAGGCACAACAGAGGGATATTCGACAGTGATTCCGTTATTTTATCTCTAAAATCGTTGCATACAGTCTGAAATTCCACCAAAAAAGACCACTTTGCCTATGCAGCAACAGCAAAGTGGTCTTTTGCAATTCATCCGCAGGTGCGTCAGCTGAGTTCAAATGTTTGCCTGTGTGGACCAAACCTTATGTCATGAAGAGTCATCATTAGGCAGAAATAAACAAAGCAAACGTTCCTCAACGATGATAAAATTTGAGTAGCCCAGTAGTATCGACGTGACAAGTTTGCACAGCGAATGGAGGCGCAGTGTTTCGCGCGTAAAGTAGATTGGCTGGCGATCCAGAAGAAAAGTTTTGAAAAGTCATGCTTCCGGTTCCTGGGGCATTACGGCTTAATGAATACCAACTATCCTTACAATCATAAGAGGTTTTTACTGCCGAATAAGGAACGTCACTGCCTTGCGATCCGATTGGCACAGCAAGACTCCACACGCATTAGTAAACAATGGTTAATTTCCAACGGGTGCGTCCAGAGACGTGTGAAGGTTCTTGAGCTGGAGAAGTGTCTCGCTGATGCCCAAATACGATCTCTGTTTCACATGATACGACCTGTGCCCTGCAAAACCATCTGCAGGGTAGGTGGATCAACAACGCACTCAAAGAAGGGTAGTCCCAGTGGATGTACTGTAAAATCTAGTGCCGTTCAGCTGGCTTCGTAAAAAAAATTTCTGAGGAAACCTAGCAACACCGAATGGAACATCAGCACAAGCGCACGGACCAGACTTGATGGAAAAAAATTTCTGAGGAAACCTAGCAGCACCGAATGGAACATCAGCACTAGCGCACGGACTAGACTTGATGTGAGAATGCCCGACAATGACAAAGTACATCCTTGAATTCACATGAATTTATGCAGAAAAATAGCATCAAGCGGCGCAGGAGGCGATGGATTAGCTATGCCTCAAATACCGGCCACATGTTGTAAGTTACCTCAAAGCGCGGATGAGG
Organism: Opisthorchis viverrini; assembly: GCF_000715545.1. Lineage (NCBI taxonomy): Eukaryota > Metazoa > Platyhelminthes > Trematoda > Opisthorchiida > Opisthorchiidae > Opisthorchis > Opisthorchis viverrini. Next base: position 142,547 of record NW_008752185.1, on the reverse strand, counting down.
AAAAAACAGCAAACGCAACACAAAATTATAGGTTTTTTTCATTTTGTGAATAACGGTAGAAAACTGAGTATCCGTATGTTTCCGCGTGTTACACGTTTGTCTGTACTCAAGATCCAGTAAAACGCATTCAAAGCTCATTATAAAACTTCATGAACCTGAATATTCCAACAATAAGTTTCCTTTAAAAAATAATTTCCGCCGTTTTTAGACTATGAGTTGTGTAGCTCTACTTGTGAGCATTTGTTGTAAGACCAGCGGTGCCCAAATGCCGCGGTTCCCCGACCCAATGTAGGAAGTTGCCGGTCGCTTTGACCGATAGTAGAATCTCTATATTGAGTCATTTCTCGAAACAGAGAAGCTTTTGTTCACTTAATTTGGTGTATTGTTTTTTATTGTTTCCCTCGCGTTTTCCCAGGCGGCAGGATGCGAAACTTTCTTGTCCATAGTTGGTTAAGATGGTTGCCCTCTGTAAAACGCGAATTGCTAAGTTACGCCTATCCACAGACAACAGAGGACTGATACGCTTTGTGCAATGTGCGGAATATGTTTATTCAAACAACTAGTCAAGGAACAATGTTGAACAGTTAACCAGTTGAAATCCGAATATTTGGGCTGTTCGCTAACCGTCAGAGCAACGGCCACCCAGAAAAAAAGTTATACATACAAGATAACTTTTACAGACAAAGGCACGGCTTCTCTAATACGAAAACAGTGAGCAAACAGATTTGGTCAGAACACACTCTGTATTTGGTTTGACCTCTAATTTGTCATGTCAGCTTTATAAGCGTATACAAGGCGGCGGCTCACATATCTTTATTCTTTCTTTCTGAAAACGTCTAATTTGCTTGAGTTTTTAGGTGACCTTTGACAAAACGTAGTTTGACCTCAAAGTTGTCAGACCAGGTTGATTAATTTATTAATGGTGCCTGCTCACAGCTCTTTATTCGTTGTTTTTAAAAACGGCTGGTTAGCTTGAGGTTTTAGGTGACCAGTGTCAAAATTGTATAGTTCAACTTGTGTGCATGCGCACAAAGCCAGACAGAAAAATGATACATTAAATGAATTCAGAAGAGTAAAAAATGTTTCAGGAGGTCTACATGTCGCTCAAGAACAGCTTATATTTTGCCGTAATGAAACCAGTTGCCTGAATTATTTTATTGTAGACTATGGATGCAAGAAAGGAAGAGAAATGAAGCATATACAGTAGATATATACACACGAAATCCTCTGGCTCTCCAGACCAATCAACCTATGTTCGATGATAAAGTGGTGCCACTGAATGACTATATGGCAGATTCTACCGATCACTAGATTAGGGGTTATCTGCGTCCCATCTTACTTTTATGAGGACCAGACGTTTTGCTAAACTTTTCACCCTTTTTTATCCATTTATACACATAAGGTCATTTATGAGCTCTCGAGTTACAACAATTTGTGCAACACGTGCGCCAGGAAACTTTCCTCGAAGCTCAGGGAAACTAAACCATTGGACTTCATGATAAAGCCGTTTTATTGAAACGAACTACAGAGCACCAGGTCTGATGTGACTCATGACTGAAACAAAGTGGCTGTAATGAATTGTACTCTTACTATATGAATTTGAGTGTCACTGGATTATGACGAGGTTGACCCACGTCAATTCTCTAAGCTCATTCTAGGCACGTTGGGACTCTTCAAAAGTTCGGAATATCCCAAGCGTCGCCGAAACTTATAAATCGATAACTGAAAATGATAATTCTTCCAATGGCAAAGAAATCTTCAGTCACAGTACATTTTTGTGAGATGGGAGTTTGTGATCGCTGGTTGCACGTTTGATATTGAAAGGTCACATGACACCGAATGGTTGGTTAAATTGATAAGATTGAGATTCATCTAATTGAGGGTCGACGGATTCGGGGCTCGTGACCCAACGGAGACTCGACAGAGTAGTTGGAAATATCGTCTGTGGTTCAAATTATTTTTTTCCTGATACTTCACAATCGCGTGCCTTCACGCTTCACCAAACTCGCAGTCAACCCCGTTAGATTGAATGTTTTGCTATGTTCAAATTTTGCGCGCATTCAAACAACGATGATGGAGGCTGGAACACAGGATTCACTTAAGCGAGACTCTGTAATGAAATTCAAAATCTGGCGCTTTGTAACCAAGTTGTGTATGGGATATTTTGTTACTTGTAATTCGTGAAGTATATTATTCCTGAAATGCATTCTAACTATTTTATTATCTGAGGCAAAGTAATACTCGCCGACCGTAGTGAACAGGCGTCAAAAATAAGGGAAGAATCCAAGGTCACCTGAAGGATGTTTCACTTCGATGTATAAAAATATCGAAGAGAAGAAAAGCAGCGGGGGATCACCAGTGGTACCGACACAATTTAAACCGATGAGGCAATACACAATAAACATGTGGTCACACCCACTGACGAGCTATATTGCAGAATGACTCAATGTGAAACAGGCTTTCCAGTGATTGTCATATGTTCACTAACCCATGTTCGTTCATTTGTGAATGCCCATATTTTCACGAAACGAACAAGCTGGATGAGTCATCGGAATATTTCTGACGGCCATCATCAAGCTTTGGTCACGACCTGATTACACACCATTTAGAAGCGCAAACATGGAACATCAACTGATGAACGAAATGATGTCTTCGACTTCGTCTCATTCACCAATGCTAGGATGCAGAGTTTACCCAACTGTGAACGGTTGATGAAGGTCCAATTGGCTGACCAAGATAAATTGTGTCGAGCCAGATCAGGTTCGTTTGAACGTATTACTAACCCTTCGCTTAATTCGCTTATTTGCAAACTGGATTTGAGTTCAGACGCTTGAATCTTCTACCAACAAATCTGCTGCAGTGTGGCCAACTCATCCTTTCCGTTGTCCAATATTCCAGTATCTCTCGAGTTTTTATTGAAGGGTAACGTCACTCCCACTGTTGAGAGAAAATCCTCGATTGCCCACGAAAGGTTTTGCCCTTTTGTGCCGTTATCACGTATGTTTCGGGAAAAAGGTATACTTCGTCATCAAAATATTCTAATTAAAGGAAGAGATGTGCTTTGTTTATCACATTCATCTCAAAATATGACAATCAAGAAGGTAGACTGGAATGTGAGAAACAAGAGAAATGAAGCATATATATGGAATATTCGTGCACTTATACACCTCAACCTACTTTCGATGAATACGTGATGTTGCCTAATGACCGTATGGCAGATTCTACAGATCACTTAATGGTTATCTGCGACTCAACTTACTTTATGAGAACGAGACGTTTCGCACAGCTTTTCCACACCTTTTCTCTATATCCATTTATACCCATAGGACGATTCACTAGCACTCAGTTCAAAACGATTTGTGGAAAAACTGTATCAAGAGCCTCTTTAGGAATCTAAGGGAAGCCAAAATGTTGAAACACACCAAGGTTAAGGTTCCTCGTGATTGAAATAAAGCGGTGTTAGAGAAATATTTCTTGTTCTAGGAACGTTGGGACTCTCCAAGTGTTCCGAACTCCCAGAACGTCGCCAAGTCGCATAAACCGAACGTTGGCAGTGATAATTCTTCCAATGGCAAACGAAATCGTCAATTACAGTGCATTTTCGTGAGATGGGCGTTTGTGGTCGCTGGTTCCACGTTTGATGTTTCCATATCACCGCGCCGCGTAGTCCATGAGCCTGCTTCTGTTACCGCTACGCCTTTGCTCCTCACTCAAGCGTACTAACTTTTACTTCTTTTTGATGTTTATACCTGGCACATATTTCCTTGTAGAAAACTGCATGCACGGATTTAGATGAAGTAGGGCTTTCATTTTCAGAACCTGCGCCCGTATTTGTCCGTTTGCGTGAAATATACCAGAGCGTGAAAAAATGATTACGTGTATACACGTACTGCGCTACAACTAACGTTGCTTACCACCATCATCAACGCGAGATTTAGCTGGTGTCCCGGGGATTCTCTTGAAGCACCAAGTTTGTCCGCCAAAATGCTCACGTCGCCAATCTTTCTTGTAATTGATCATTCCGGAAAGACATTTCGGTGGGCATGGGAATACAGAATAATAGGCCTTCTACACAAAGGACGCTACTCACAAGGTTGCTGAAAACTCGTGAACAGCCCACGACCGGTTTCGCCCCTCTTGGGGCTCATTAGGTAGGCGCAGTCCCCGGGTTTCCGTCAACCTTATGATCTATTTGGACACAAACTGGACTGTTCTCCAGAGATACACTGATTTGCAAATAACTTTGGTTTTATGAAAACATACTGCGCTCGCTCGAATATCGTGGCAATTGATTCGTGAGGCGGCTTGTGTGCAATACCTTTAGTTGTAAAATATCGTAAACGAGCGATTTAGTTGAGTCTGTCGTGAAAACCAAATCGATTTACAATTGAGTGTATTTGTCGAAAGCAGTCCTATTTGGATTCAAGTAGATCATAATGTTGACGGAAACTCGGGGACTGCGCGCTTACCTGATGAGCCGCAAGAAGTGCGAGCCGATCGTGGGCTGTCCAAGAGTTTCGCAGCAACCTTTTGTGTAGTTACTTTTATGTAAATAGTAGACCCTGTTAGATTGGTAAATAAAATGTTTAAAGGGTGGTGAACATCATGTTACATTTACGTAGATGGTTATTGGCGTTTAGTTGGCCACCTCCGTTTTCCTAATGGCACCAAGCCCCCATCAAACACTATCAATATTAGGAATTTTTCGTTGTATTGTATCTGAAAAGCCAATGTCTTAGAAATTGGAATATTACAACTTTATTCAGAATTTCCCCATATACCCTACATAGAGTAAGGAAGTATTGTCGAATGATGACGTCACCATATATATATGTATATGCCCAGGTCAACACTTGGGCTTCTTTATTTTAGGATTGGCCTATAGCCTATCCGAGATGCGTGGCATATTGCGCCAGTAGTGGGTCGCAAGTGTTTATATTCCATTCTATGGTACCCGGTTCTCTCAGGAGTTATATTCCGTGAGGCCACCTGAACAGCACCAGAATGTACGGTAAATCCATTGTGAGTACAGTGACGCCAAGCTTGAACCACAAGTAACTAGTTTCGGGCCATTAAACTTCACGGGATCTTTAAGGCTCTGTGGTCCTGCAAACATGACAAGGGATTAGCACAAGATCGAGGAGAATATTCAGGCACCAATTCACTGAGTTCGGAAGCCAGCTTGACTATTCTGAGGGAACGTTTATGGGAATTGAAATCTCGTCGTATAAAACCAAACATGATTCATTCATCTAATCAGTGTGTAATTCAATGAGTGACCGGAAAATACAACTGCGTTCCGGTTTTTATCAAGCCGGGTTTTTATCCCAGTTACATTATGGTTTGGCATATATGGGTTGATATATTATGATTTGGCCTGTTTGCCGTGTTTTTCTGGCTTCCACTGAGTTTTGAAATGTGCACGATTTTCACTCATTCCGTAGACAAAGTCATAAGCGAGGTTAGCTTATTTACGAATGCAATACATTACGATACTTCACAAATATGTGCTTCCGTTGAACTTGTGAGTAATATACTCATTCAACTGGATGAAATGATTCTAAGGCCACCCTGGTGGAACTCGACTGACAAATGTGTGTTTGGAACACCGTCCAATTTTCTGTGCTAGGCCAAACTGACTGCTATGGGTTTGTTAGTGTTATGACTAATAAAGGCTGGCGTAATCGATTATTTTGTTGATGGGAGGCCCTCGTGCGCCACCGGAACAATTTTCTGTGCTAGGCCAAACTGACTGCTGAGTTTGTTAGTGTTATGACTTATAAAGGCTGGTGTAATCGATTATTTTGTTAATGGAAGGCCCTCGTGCGCCACCGAGATATATGAAATAGCAACTAAATAGGCAGAGTCCACTTTTCAGTCACCAAATTTAAATGGTTTCCGAAATTCTGTGAACATTTAATCGCGGAATACCTTTGAATGGAAGAAAGCCAATTGCTGCGGAGTCATTTGTTATCAATCACACTCCACAATAATTCTTGAAATGAGGAACTGGACATCTATGTTGGACATAATCCAAGAAAAATTGAAAATTTCACGTGTACTCTTGGACTTTCATTGACTTCAACATAATTGACATACGAACTGCTGCTCAAGTTTTGCATAAGTCTTGAACTTACATCAGATGCCGGTATGTAGCTTGGACGGCAATCCGCGGACTGTTCACAGGTTACATTAGTAGTATGCACACTTACCACTGACAACTCGCATTCTTCATCACTGGTGTCCACCAGTACAATTTCCAAATATTGCGTAATCATCAGCTGGCAAACTGACAAAATATCTAAACATCTGGATGCATCAAATTAGCTGATTTTTGAGAGTTTCAATTCTAAAACCCTGTGTATCATAAACTGTCTGCGAGTGGAAACGAAAATGACGGGAGTGGCAAAGCGAAATATTTACCGGGTTCAGAACTAGGGTCTTTTCTGAAACCTTTTAGTGGAAAGCCAACAATCAACACAACATGTTAACCACGACCACGATATTCCAAATGTTCTGAGCTTATTTCGAGTCTCATAGCTTTTGCGAGTTAACGAGGTCGACCTTAGTGGATCTTAAGTTCGCGAATTATAGCAAGGTGGACGCAGTTTAATTAGGGGAGAAGAATTTCAGTTTGGAGTTCACAATATGTATCGGTCCCCATTAACCAAAAGAGCAAAACAGTTCATTTTCGGACCATGATACCAAGCAAGAAGCTCCGAACAGTGCCTAAATTGGGAATGCTGTCTATAAGTATTGATCCTTCATTCCATTTTTCCATCAATTTTGGTTGCAGCGGCACAAAGATATATTGGCAGAAAAACACAATATTTGAGTACCACGTAGCCACGACATTCAACGTGTCCGTTTGGTATATAATGCTGGCAATTAGACGGAATGTTGAGATAAGAACATTTTGATTGAAAACCATATTCGTCCATGTCGATGGCGAACGGACCGTCGGTCAGCTGCTGTGGACCACAGTCCCCTGAATTGCTTCTTATTACCGCGAACCCCGGTATGGATAGCCGCCTGATTGCCTGGTGCACTTGACCAAACCAAAATAGTCTATGAATGCGCGAGCTACTAAACACTGTCGCGTCCGAGCTGGTCAAAAACAGTGAAACTAAGAGAACAACTCATCTGTCAATGTCGAGTGATGAGCAACCAATAAAATTTGTGTCAACGAAAACGGTTATTCCATTGTCTGTTTGGAGCTGGTTCCCCGAATGCGGTATAACCCCCAAGATGTGTCAACGAAAACGGTTATTCCATTGTCTGTTTGGAGCTGGTTCCCCCGAATGCGTATAACCCCCAAGATATTTTATCGGCTATTATTGGATGGGAAACAGTGATGTGGGCCCAAAAACGGTAGCAAATAACTCAAGCAAAAATTTAGTATTCCGCACACACGATGTGCAGTGCAAGCTTGAGTTCAGTTTTACAGGAATTTGATCAAGTGTCCCAATTACAGTCCTTCATAATTTGAGTTCAGTAGGCTCTCTAATTGGTTTTCTCTTAGGAGGGATTTAGAGGACGATACGTTTGAAGATAAACTAACGTGAACACAGCAGTGTTCGCGTGTTCACATATTTGGCATGTCGGTGTATATATTCATTGAACGGCAATCATTTGCATTTCAACCATAAATAATTGTATAATTTACTAGAAGAATAAAACGATTCAACAGATAATGGGGCCAAATCATTCAAATAACAAAGCCTTCCGTCAAAAGGTGTGCTTGTAGAGGGCCTAAGAATTTGAGCACATAAATGTCAGGATTGGAATTTCATCGGCCGGCAGCTTCCACTCCGCATAAAAGTGCTCAGGCGCCAACGTAAAATGAATAGGATATTTTTCGCCCGGATACATCATTTGTGGCTGAAAAATTTGTAGGAAAGTGTCATAAAAATTTGAGTATTCATGGGTCCTATGCTGGTCCATCCACTGAGCAACACTATTTATTGCAACGATTTGTTTTAGCTAATATCAATGCATCTACATCGAAAACACTGTAAAAATATTGACATAAAGACAGAGTGTAGGTAAGTCACATGCAACGCAATGTCTAGCGTAGAGCATTTTCAACAAACTTTTGGCATTCTTACATAGATGCTGAGCGAAATGCTTATCCTTATGTTGGAGCCCAACTAATTACATATTCGGGCGATGCCTCAGTGAGCTTAATCGATGAAAGCAGATAATACAGTGGCGTACAATTTGTGCCTGTGTACAGGTGTTCGCTAGGTTCATACGTGTCGAGTTTCACATCATACGTGCACAGGTTTGTCACATTAGTGTGCACCAATTAGCGGCAAGAACAAGCACCCGTATTTCATCCATCAAAGTCCAGGTTGTATGAAGGAAACTTTGTAATTGATTTTTCATCGATGCTTGGCTCGACATGGTTGCTCGATAATGATCAAAAGCGCCAAAGCATCCCCACTTCTACGAAGGAGAATATCGTCTACGTAGAAAACACACTTTCAAGAGAGAAATTCATCCTAAATCGTTCGTATTTCACACAAGTATACGGATTGTGACTAATTGACTGGCTGTTTGTTGTGACTCACGATTTGTACCATGTACTTCTTTGATGGTACCGTGGGATTGCCGCTACCAACCTATTCGGAGGTCTCTGCGGACAGACATCTACTGTGTCTTCCAACACCAACCTATTCGTAGGTCTCTGCGGACAGCCATCTACCGTGTCTTCCAACGTCCACAGTAAGGCAGCAGTTACTCGCGCACCAAGATTAAAAGGCCTTTAAATTTTTTCATACCGTCGTGGAGCACTTGAGACAAGCAGCTTTAATCCTAGCTCTAAATTACTTTAAGATCTCCAGATTAGAGTTCCCGAGCAAGTTATTCGTACATATGTGTCCAGTATTACTCAAGAATGTGAATTGAACGTTATCAGAATAGGCTTTGCGATAGCCGACGACATTCACTCGCCCCCTCCCCCGCGGCAATTTACGACCATTTTTCTCAGTTTCTTTGACGGGCAAATTAAGGTATACTCTTCATCCCGTTCCTACTTTTTTTTTACCTCGGACTTGTATCTTTACACCTCTGTGAGCAGCTATGTAATTAGCTGATTGGTTATGTTTTTTCCAATTCCCGTTTTGTCCAACTGAATTTGGAAGCACTTTGCTGTCGCGATTTGCTGCCTTTAAATTTTCTGCTTATGATATGAGTAGAACTGACGTTCAATTTACTCACGACTGAGAGCCATCATTCTTCCTGACACAGCTATGATAGTAAAGTAGATGACTGGTGTTTAATCTTTACGAAATCACACCAGCAGTTAATAGACCTAATGGTTTTTGGGTATGATATCCGGACACCATGCGTGCGTTACTCTTGCACTGCAGATTTCTAACTCGTCGTGTTTGAACCGCTGATCGCATTTATGTCTTATCCATAAGCTTGGCTTTTTGAAACCCTGATTAGTGACCAACTACCGATCATACCTGACGACCCACGGATGCCTAGTTTACTCTAGTTGAACGTCAGTTACATGCTTGCCTCGAACTTGGTACGTCCGGGTTTTTTATTCCTTCAAGGCGAAAATTCATAATTCAGGATCCATTTTGAGGGCACAGTCCAGGCTCCGCATTTCACATTCTTCATTAGAATATTTGCTGCAATAAGCGGGTTCAACTGCCATAAAAAAACAACAATGCAGACTTTGCGTGATCTTGCCGCATCTCCAGTAACCTTACAGCCAACTGCTTCATGCCATGGCTGGAAAACACAAACTCGCGTACTGTTCCAACCGATCTCGCGGTTATTACACATTTGTTATCTTCTGGGGATACGCGCTGGTTAGCAGGTTTCCGTTAAAGCCGGTTGGCGAAGCATCTATCCAGTGTTTGGTTTGCTTTTCAGCAAACTTTGCAGCCAACTGCCTCATGCAGTGGCGATAATAATGTATCGGCTGGAAAACACAAATTCATGGACTGTTCCTACCAGTCTCTTGGTGATTACACAATTGCGATCTTCTGGAGATACACACTGGTCCGTTTGATTGGTAGGCTCTCACAGAAGACAGGTGTCCTAAGAAAGCGGAAGATATCCCTCCTAGGTCTGGTTTGAATCTCTGGAAACGTGCTGTAGAGGCTCTATAGTATGAACGCAACGTGTCTTTAATCAACATCTAATGAACAGAATTTCTTAGGTGGAGAATTTTACTCCCGCGGATTGGCTATAATTTTATTCGCATTGTTTTTGTGGCTATATATGCGCAAATCGCGACTACAAAAACAGTAGTGAGTTTCCGCTCGCTATGGCAACAATCTATTAAAAGAGTTGCTGTTAAAATTTTTGATGACTCCGCATATGACGAATTCTTTACGTGCTAGTGTCTGTTGACTGAAAATAGTGAAACTGCAGGCTGTATTAGGCGTTAGACTTTCTGGGAGATTTTGAATCAATAGCGGGGCAGCATACAAAACCTAAGGAATTTTGTTCGTGATACTACTCATGAATGAATGTAGTATGGTGGTCGTTGGCTTGTTCGCTGAGCTGGGCAATTTGATTGCAAACGTTTCATCACCAATCGAGGTGACATCATCAGTCCGTTACTGTGGAGCGTAGTAGTTCGTAGCGGTGGGTTAGTGGTTGTGTAGCATGTTTGAAATCAACCTAGAGTCTGCGATTTTGCGCCGTTTGCACAATCGGTTTTGTCCATTCTAGGAGCGTGTTATTCGTTTACTATTGTTCGGCTCTCTGGTAAGTTTGCGAGAGTTTCGTTCAAAATAACTAATTAAGAAGCGCTGGGAATTCCAAATGAATGTAGCGTGTTTGAAATTAGAAACCTGTGGTCAGAGATTTTGTACCGTTTATACAGTTGGCCTTGACCAGTTTGGGGGCATGCTAATCGTCCACTATTCTTCAGCTCTCAGGTCCCTCTCCGAGAGTTGCGCTCAAAAGTACTGATTGAAAAGTGCAGGTATGACTATCGTGTAAAGAAATCACAAATCAGTCCGAGAATATACGTTAAAATGCGGACATACCGCTTCCACTCGAGAAACAGCCAAAGGTGCTAACTAACACGATGAACGCGGGACGAAAAATACTTTATCGGTAAACATATTCGGCTGCACATCGCCTTGTGCTCACTGATAAATATTGCGTTCTCTCCTGTATTTATTAATTCGCTTGTCGCATTGTTTTGTTTCGCTATGTTCGATGGTGACCAGAACATCATGTACGCTCGTTTTTGCGCTCGAGTTGCCTCATCAACATGCTGACCTTCGGTTTTAGCGAGCATCCTTATAAAATGTCGTTTCACGATCTTGATTTATGCAGTTTTGACAGACTTGTTTTGTCTTTTAATGCAGGCGTTCAGTGTACGTAGCATTGAAGTTCTTGTAACTTCTATAGTCGGTAAGCGTTCATTCCCACTTAAGATACGTCTTGGTTGACGTTTTTTCTCCTTTGAGACAATATTTTTCTATTTACAGTACTGGCAAATATGCTTGGTGTAGACGCTGAATTGTCCAACTACGGAAAGTGCGTTGGTGAGTAAGGAGTGTCTCAGTTACCTGTGCAATATACGCTAGATTAATTCGTACGTGATATGTATAATCCACGCTTCAAATTGAAAAGCAATGTTTGCCGATAATCTTTGGTCCGTAAAGCTCTGTTACTATGATGTGTTGTTTTCAGTAAGCCCTCAGTATATTCAGTCGCAAACTCCCCTCGCGGCCAACTGAAATTGCATATGTCTATCAGTTAAACGAAGCAAGGCGATCGCGATCGCTTTGGTTATCGCAGTGAGTCGAGTAAGCGTCATATAAATGTTCCTTGAAAACCCCCCGCACCTCGACTGTTAGTTAACCAACTAAATACAAACTCCCGCATACTGCATATTTCGGCAATGATGTTTCGTCTGCACGCTCGTTTCTTGTCTTCATACATTACCCAGTCTTGAATAAGGAGTTCTGTTTTTACGAAACCTTAAGAAACATAATTTCCAAAGTAGATGCTAACCAAAACCTCTTCGCTTAAGTGTGGGTACTCCGATGATTGGCCACACAATTTGATCGCCAGGGCATTGGTATTGAACTAGACACATAATTTCATTCATTCTATGAAAAATTTTACTGACGTGGTATTAAAATCCAGCTTTCTCATCTTCTTTTGTTCAACTGCGCTTTTCGCGCTCAGTTGACTTAGAAGGCCGGACGTCTCGAAATATGCTACTTTAAGGATATTTGTCGTAGGCTAAGCTAAAATAACAATTTTGACATTTGAGATTCTCTGCAAAAGGTACCAGAAACATTTTCAGTTTAAGCAAAATCCACGAAAATGCTTAACACACTTGAGGGGAACGTTTAGTCGCTTCACTTGAGGTGGTACGTGAAACGGTGTGGCCAAACATTTTACAGAGGGTACGTTACCACAAATGGAATTGAAATACGTAAACCCAGTTTTCTGTAAAATGTGGTTGCCTAGTCATGGTGCATTCAAATCGCTTGTAATTGCTCTGCATCCTCCTGGATATTGTTTTCTGAATTTAATTCAAAGCGCAATGTCTTTCTGAGCATGAGAGAAGTAAGTCTCCTTGGTCATTTGAAGGACACCTGATTACGTGAGCAACAAAAATTGTGCGCTTATGCCTTCGCACGTTTTGCGAAAGTGATGGCTCTTATGGAAGAAAATTATCTTGGACATTTCAGGTGGATAGGGCATCGATCTTTCTACCGTCTGTAAGAACGGACGAGTCAACACACCGATTATTCATGGTACCCATTTCTTCTTTTTTCGAAGAACTGCTTCGCTTAAAATTTACTGTGCATAGCGCCCATGGTTTCTTGGTTCAGTACAAAGCGGTAGTTGAAAGTGAATTGGATTTTTCTGTGCCTGATGTTCACATATCTCTTCGTGCAAACGAAAATACCCACAGTGTTCTGGAACGATTCATGTATGCCTCTCACTGGACGGCCTGCAGATTTCAGTTTTCCAACACTCTTACCAGCCGGGTGATACTCATACCCATACCCACACTAGAAACGTAGGAATTTGCCTTTCCCCCAATATTAAAGTTACTTCTACGTGGTTTCTGAAGACACCAAGTTGGAAAATGGCTGCTTCTATTCAACAGTGGGTAGCTAAAACCTTTGCACATTTCCTTAACGTGTAACGCATTGTAACAAGCTGCTTTTATTTGTTTTAAAAATTGCTGTTTCCCTGATCTTCAGGGAAACTTGAAGGACTGCCTGACGGGTGTCGAGGTGAGAATTAGTTTGTAAAACATACTTCACTTAGCCAAATGCCCAGCGAGTTCTATCGGGAAACGGCATTGAAGAGAAAGTGCAATGCATTTAGTAAGCTAAATACCCGGTGATTTTTGCTTTTATTTTACAAACGCAATCAAAATTAAACGTTAGTTAACTGTTCGAGAAATAGTTGGCTGCTTTGAATAAAACGAGTATCCAATATGTCTATCGGAGAATTCATCCACCGTCCGCTGGCAGGTGATATCACTATAATTTTCCCCCTCCTATCTCAGGTGACTGTGAAAGATGGACTCGTGAGGCCTGTCTTCGTAAGTATTATTACCTGCATCAAACAATATGTGATCCTGCGGTATCTTAACGTGAGCCAAAGTTGAACAGAAAACTATCGTGTTCAACTCACAATGTTACTGAGTAGTCTTTAGCAACTTTGTGAGTACCACATTACGAATATATATGTATGGCGATATCTCGAACATCGTAGTGACCGAAGCATGAGGCGACCTGGCGCAGGACGTTCGATTGCCTCGGAACATTACAACCGAGAGATTTAGCTACGTTCCAGGTGAGTCTCTCGCAAAGCGAAATTAGCTTGCATATGAGCGTATTTCGCTTATACCGTCGACAATACTGTGTTCAGAAGCCGAACACATTAGATTTGTGTTTAACTTTGTTGGGATTGTCAAGATATCGTCGACCTCCAATGTAAACAGACAGAAATATTTGGCTCGGTGTAGGTTCTCTGTTCCAGTGTAGCTGACTGACCGTCGACAACGCCCTGGGGGCTAATCAGTTTCCTTGACCTTCGTTAAAAATAATGTTCCCTAAATCAAGCACAGGTAGACCGACCTTCACTTGCTCTTAAAAGTCTGAAAATAAACCGGTCGAGCGGAATCAAATCCGGGCAACCTAAATTTAAATGATTCTAGTGCACCACTCATAAGGTTCCTGACACTTTATAGCAAGCCGGTTTCGCCTTTCTTGAGTCTCGTCATGTAGGCGCAGTGCTTGAGTTTCCATCAACCTTATGCTCTATTAGAAACCAAATTGCACGAAATTGGCGAAATAATCTTATTTGCGATATTTCGCATATCATGGCGACTGAAACATGAACCGGTCTGGCGAAGCACATTCAGTTACCTGGAAACATTACAAACGAGATAATAAGCTGGGTTACAGATGAGTTCCTCGGAAAAAACGAATTAGTTTGCAAATGAGTGTATCCTAACTTGAAACGTTTAGAATCAAGTAGGAAGTTAATCTTGAGGGAGTTGTTCGAGCAGCTCCGCCGAATGAATTTAAGAAACTTATGAGTCCAATCCATGAGGACGGTGAACGTGGCGAACAAAGCGTGTTTTCTGTGATTGTTTATTTTGGCTGTTACATCACACATTTATTTGTGAGGAAGTTTGAAATCGGGGGTACTTATCTTTTTGAAAAATGAAAATCAAAGGAAAGAAGAGTTCCAATAAGGGGTAGGTTAACTGGTCACAGAATCACGTACGTCACCTGGAGTTCGTGAACGTTCTCCTTTAAGTGCACGTTCAGATGTTTCTTTTGCACGCATTCCGATTTCAGTTGCCTCTGCAACCGATGCCAGCCTGGATCCCACGCATTCCGATTTCAGTTGCCTCTGCAATCGATGACAGCCTGGATCGTACCAGTCCTGATCGTTTCAGAGTTGCCAGGTATATGAAAGAGGACACTTGTTCTTTGTCGCTGATATCACTGGTGTCATCGCGCTTTAGCCTAGTTTCTTCCAACTACCGTTCGGAGACATGGGTTTGTGTTCTCGCACTGCCCCACATATGGAGCCTGACACGAGCATACAAAGGAGTATAAACAAAAGCTGCCGGTAGAACGTGGCACATTGCCCTTCCAGGGGGGAACTGACAATGAGGCTGTAATTGAAATTCAAACACAGATTAGAAGCAAAGTATGTCGTATGAACCGGACTTCTAAGTGTCCTCTCAACTAGCTCTCCAGCTGAGTCACCTTTGAATGGGAGATGCATGTGGACGGGTTTGTCCCAACAGAATATTTTTGAGGAATTCATAGTTGAACCTTTCAGTATATCCGTTCTGTAGGAATGTGCGTCCCAAGAACTTTGGTTTCTCTTCTAAACAGTCGGGCGAGCGCAACCTGATTGCTCCTTCTCTTCTAAACAGTCGGGCGAGCCCAACCTGATTGCTCCCTTAGTCAGGCATCTAATTAGATTACACTTTGTTTCAAAGGAACATAATTATCGAAGTACCGATACTGGTCTTTTCGCGCGTACTTTCTGTGGATTTTGAGTTCCATGTTCCCGTCAGTCTTGCTTTGAAAATGATATCAAGGAAACTTTACTATCCGTTCTTTTGTGATTCCGTAATATCTTTGACATTAGCATGAAATGAATTGAAACTCCTTAGCACGTCAATGTGCCGCTATTTTCCTCGGCAAGCACAAAATTTCATCGACCAGGCTGTGAATTTTCGCACAATCGGCCTCATTTGGTTCTTTCAAGGCCGCAAATTGGCTGTTGGCGCTCCCTCTTTCCTAAGAATATTTAGTGTGGCAAGTTAGGAAAAACAAATCCAGAATTTCTTCAACTTCACACTGCCGTTCTATTGACAGAGGATTGCGTCCTCGTGTCCTATAGCAGATGCCGCCGTGAGTTTGTGATTAGCAGTAATACTTTGATACTCACCCGGTATATTCCTCTAGCATACGAAATGAGGCCCATTTGCGCAAGACAATGATCATGTTCCAACGCTTACATTTATTCTCAAATCCCTGAGACACTTTTAAACGAATTATGGATTCACATGTTATATATGTATGAAAAATTAACCAGCATCCATCCACACATGAGATAACTAGATTTGTCAAGCCCCATTCACAAACGCTCCCTACCTGCAATATCCTTTGGACAGGGCTCGCAATGCAACGCGCATACAGGGTTTGATGTTTCACGCAAAAGGATTACTTTCACAATTTTGAATAAATGACTGCATACGAAAAAAACAGAATCAAACAAACGAATTTTGATTGAACATCAAAAAGACTGACCGACGCAAATGACAGTGTACAATGCAGCAACTTTGCAAAATTGGAACAAAACCGACACTGGACAAAGGTTCGCCAAGATCGCAACTATAATGGTAAAGAACGATTGACATGTAGCAAGCAACTTTAGTAATACGAAGAACATTTACTACACTTTCAGTAAGTGTAATGACCTCGGTTTCTTGCTTTGCAAAAGCAAACTTGGAATCTTGAGTACCGTGGACTCACTTGTATTGTTGACATTTTAGAATACTGCGCTGGCAATTCCGCATGCAACGGTGAGTTCAATTTGATTAGTTGTATCCAAAAAGGTAATATTTAATGCCAAAAAGCTTTCAAATTCGTTTTCTCGAGCATTCTTAGACCTGAAGCACACACTAGGCGTACAGAATTAGAGGTCCAACTACGTCAGAAGATTGTGTAAACTAGGTCGTTTCCTGTCATTTTTCCAGGAAGCCTATACGCCCTTAGGTGACATGATTGTTAATCTCTGGATTTAGGTTGCCAAAAAATTAGAAATTTATACCTGGCTTCCATCACACCGAATAGCAAGTTGAACTTTAGAACGCTGTGCCAGATACGCACCAAAATTTCCATACACTCGAATCAAAATGGATCATTTCGTCTTTCGTCCCTCCACGAAGACTTCATAAGACACGCGACTCTTTGAACCCAAGCAGATACTGTTTTGCTTGCGGGTACCCAGGTGTACTGTTGTCGCCTTGGAACTTTACAAATTTATATCCTAACATCTGCACTGAGGACGACAATCGAAAGCACACGTTCACCCGCCACTAGGGAAATTCCAAACTTCATTAGGTTAGATATAAATATATCAATGTTGTGGATAATTATGATGCATTTTCATACCAGCAGCCAATTATCATTTCGAGTAAACCGATCACATGTGCAACAATCACTTGTATTTTTACTAGAAAAATGTCAACTTGTGGGCCTTTGCCGATGTTTGAGTAAGCATTATGAGACCTCGTTCGATAGCCGTTTAACGTAACCCCTTGCTTGAAATTCCTGCGTAAAAAGACTTTATTTGTATTGTGTCTCATAGACCGTATCAGTAACAAAGCGCGGTAGAAATCAACCAAATCGCTTTCCTCTGCACGCTGTTTTTCGGATCTTTCGCCAACTTTGGTTTAATTATTGCGGCCGCGATTTAGCCACGGCAAAGTGGGACGTAAAATTCCAAAACCCATTTTAGGTTGGGGTTGCGAACATGGATCCAACTGTGCAAGTGAGCGCGCTTCTACATATATGCGCTAATTTGTCGTCTCCTGGCTACCACTTTTATTATTTCCGTAACAAAACGGATTCCTTCGCCGTAATGCGCCACAATGTTTGCTTTGATCTACCCGGAGTGTACTGAGATAACGGTGATAATACTGATGATGGAGACGTGCGAGTAGTATGTTATCTTGATAATTCGTTCTGCGTCTCTTGAAAAGTGAGGCCTATTGCTCAATTTGTGGACTCACTTTATAGTATTTCCTTAGATCTGAACAACAGTTAATGATTATTCAGAAAGTTCTCAGAAAGACGTGTTCAAAGCGGAGATGGATATTCAGTCTCTGTAAACAAGATGCATATGAGAAATTTACTTCCCTGTCCGATAGTCTGTGAGTATTTAGTTGCCTTGTTCTGATAAAGGACTCCGCAGATTGGTTAAATTATGAACTGGTAGTGAATATAATCAAAAGTATTTCGTTGGTTTATTTCGATTTTTAGACGAATGCTCAGTTTCATATGACCACAGAGGTAAGTGACTAATGCTGGTGAAAAATTGTGGCTATGCTTTTTTGGTTTCTAACAGCATGGTCGATGAGGCACCAGCTCTTACGCCCTCATTTCATTCAAATTCTCCGTATACCAGCAATCTTTTGAGTATTTGTTTATAGCTTCCTCAGGGGATCCTCAAGAAGTAAGTTCATTTCTATGGGATCATTGTTTTCCTAATATTTTTGCGCTTTCAAAGTCAGAACGCACAGCTACGGTGGCATTATCAGGGCTGTATTCTCTGTAGAAAATGACAAGGAACACATGTATATAGATAGATAGATAGATAGATGGATATATAGGTAGATAGATATATAGATAGATAGATAGATAGACAGATAGATAGATAGATAGATAGACAGATAGATAGATAGATAGATGGACAGATAGATAGATAGATAGATAGATA